>NC_072738.1:160091247-160212184 GCF_026930045.1 Uloborus diversus
CATCAAAAAATACCCCTTCAAAATGCTTCTGACACCGTTTAGATGATTCTCATGTAAAATGACCCCTTAAATCAAAATATGACCACTATTTTCCCCCATCACTCCCCCTCCCCCCCCACCTTTGATATCGCGCCCCCTAATTTTATTCTTTTTTTGGCAGTTACATAGGAATTATTTATATTTGATAGGAAAAAAAGCATTGTATTCACCATTATTATTTTTCTGAAAGATTAGAGAAGTGTATAGTTCTAGAGCATGAACATTTGTGGCAAGTTGGGACACTCAAGCAAGTACCCCCCCCCCCAAAAAAAAAAAAAAAATCTAAAAATTCTCACAATTTTTTTTTTTTTTTGGAAAAGGTTCGTTTTTTAATTTTTTCACTTATTTTCTTGGTGTAAAACCAAGTATTTTACTCACTTCCCATGCCCAAAATTTCAATTACATTTACAGATATAATTAAGATTTTAAATGAAGTTAAGTATACTTATAATATGGATTAATATATTTTTATATTTCAACGGGTATTGCACCCATTGTTTATCATCATTCGACCAAATGCTTTGAAAGTATCGTAACATTTAATCAATCGTGTCCACGTCAGATTTTGTTTTGTTATAAAACAAAATAATTGTGACTTTTGGTTGCTCCAGAGTTGCGTTTGTTATGATATATAGTGGGAAACAATATTATGGTTCTTTTCCTTTTTGTTGATGAACAAACATATTGTTACATCGTGAGTGATACCGAATTTGGAATTTCGTATCTCTCGATATGTAGACAATAATATTTCAGTTGGAATATATTATCTGTCTTTTCTTATTTGAGTATACCTACGAATGTCAGATGGCATGACAGCAAAGGTGGAACAAATGACAGTGAGGATAAAAATTACAGATAATATTTTTCGATGTAACGGGCCACATGTACGAACTTCGCGGGCCCCATGTGGTCCACGGGCTGTAAGCTGAACATCATTGGTATGAATAAATGAAATCACTATGAAATACCAAAGCGTAAGACCTAATACATCCAGCATTACAAAAAAACTGCAGAAACACATTTTTTCTAACGGACCATTTAGTGTGTAATGCAAATATAAAATGTTGGAAAAACAAAAAGCAATTTTGCTTTTTGGTAAAAACAAGCTACACACATTTCCCACAATGAGGGTGAAAGAAAACGTCTCAATTAAATAGAAGAGACGTCAAAAAAAAAAAAAAAAAATTTCCTACTCTAAATCTTTAAAATTCAACATGGGTACCCGGTTATTGAGAGTATGGGAAAATTTTGGTCATTGACGCTAGGGTTAAAACCATTTTCTGAGATCTGAAACTATATCAATTTCAGACCTATAATCATGTATCAGACTCTTTTCTATGCTGTATTTTTATGCTAAACTACCATGCAATGTTTTCAACTATAAAATATCCCCCTCCCTCAAACTGCAAAGTTTTACATACTAAAATATCCCTTATTTATTAACTTTTCTTTTACACATTTTGGAGTCTAGTGCTGTGAACGTGTCTCACTCTGCCATAACTAGTGAAATTGAAATGACCATATTTACACTATAGAAATAATTTCAATGTTCAAAATTAATGTTTAAGGCCTCTAAATGCACACGTTTTAATGAAAAAATGATCAACAATTATGACTTAAAACATTCAGGAACCTCCCCTACTTTATTAGCTAAACAAGATAGGTAGAGTCCTGGTTATTTGCCATAAACATGATGATGGAATAACGAAGAAAGCTAAAATTAGTCCAGTAAAATTAGCCGAAGAAAAAGACCTTACTTGAAAAAATGAAACCCCAAGGTTTTTCTTCACCTTAAACTTTGTTATATCCTCCTAAACGACACCTTAAAAGTCCTCAGCTTTCTGCTGTACGTTTCCCCCTTTTTGGGGGGAGGGGAAGAAGGGGGAGAGGTTTAATTTTGCTATCTTGAAAAGTGGGTTATCATTTCTAACGTATTTTTTTTTTTTTTTATATACTGAATCGATTGACCATAGCCAAATCAATATATAAATATTTAAAGAGTTTTTGGCCCAAAAACCATGTTTTAAAACAGATTAGGAAACATTTCTTTTGATGTAACTTTAAGAATTTTTCTTCAAAAAGATTAACTACTTTAAATTTTCCTCATGCAAAGTTTTGTTCCATCTTAATAAATGATAACTTTAAAAAAGAGCAGTCCCCCCCCCCCTCAAGGACATGCACAGAAATTTTGGGGGCCCGTCAAATGACTTTTCTGGGCCCCCCTCCATATTATTTACTCTTATAATTCACGCCTAGTTTTCAAAATGTTGGGCGCCCTTTAGGCTCGTTCCCAGGCCAACAGGTGTCCCACCTTCCCCCTTGTGCATGCCCCTGCACACATCCTTTTTTTTTTTTTTTTTTTCAAGGGGGGAGGATTTGAAATGAAATATGTAGGCAAGTAACGCATTGCTGTATACGTAATTTTTTACGCCAAAACGAAAAAAAAAAAACTGCAATCTAATACTTCTAATACTAATCTTTACGCTGAGACAAATGCGATAAGAATTAAGTTCCGAAGATACTTGTTTTAGCAGTTAGAAATGATTTTATACACGAAATTGCCAGGTGTTTCCAGCATCAATTAACTTTATAGCAATAAATATTTCTACAGAGGCATTTTATAAAAGATAGCCCCTGAGCAGTCTACTTACCCTTTCTTTAAAATCAAATTTATAGGTTATCTTCCTCTAGTGTTATGTGTCAAAAGGAGGTAAAAATGAGGACCGAGAGAAACAGCCATGTATTGAAATATTCACATATACTAGCGGAGTTGTTTCTCTGCAAGCCAAGTTGCGAATACGCACGTAATAATCAACGATGTTACTATCAGGGGTGTTTGTGAGTTCATCAAAATATACCTGAAAGTTTCAAAGCGAGAACGGGGGGGGGGGGGTAATCTTTGGCTCCTAATACTTAAGTGCACCTTTGCCAAAGTATTATATAGTTCTGAGTAAAAATATTGTGTGTACATTTGATTCAGTTTTTAATGGATTACAAAATTACTTTTGGGGTGGTGTTATACAAATTATCATGACATTTGTCCATCTTAAGGGATAGGTGTCCATCTTAAGGGTCTTGCAGGTATATTTGATGAGTATTATATAATTTTAAAAAATTGCGGAGTTTGGGAGATAAAAGCATAACCAAAAAAAATACATAATTCCGGTATTTTCGGACATAAAAATACCGGAAATACGCCCGAAAATACCGGAACACAATCAACCCTGTACTATGCTTATTGATCTACTGTCTGACCACGGATTGTATGGAAAGACAAACATCCGTTTTACAGGCGGAAATGGACAAATGTATGATTTTTTACCGATGTCAGCTTTTGCAGAAGCAGAGTCTCATACAAATGAGCGGAATACGCGCATCAAATTTTTACTTTTCCCCCTTATTCACATAGATTCGTCTTATCTGGACGTTTGAGAATTCCATACAATCCGTGGTTGGACAGTACTGTTGTTCCAACGAATTTGTGTATTGAAAAGAACTGATGATGAGCTTGACTTGATGTGAATGCTTGAATTTTGAGCTGGATCCACATTCTTGGTTTCTTTTTGATGAAATCACGATTTTAGACTACCTGCGGCTACGTAAACGAAACTGGGAAGCTTCAGTGGATCCTTAGGGAATTTTTTCGACATTAAAATCTGAAAAACACAATTATACACGACTATCTTCGTGTAGACCAAGCACTTTTTTGGTGGTCTCTGTAGTTGAAAACCTCATAGTTTTAGCCATTGTTTAAAACAATTTCTGGCATTCGGGCAAGGGGCGGCCTAGTTGGCCTGAGGGCCACCGAAATTCTGGCCAATTTCCTAGAGCCGGATCCTTAGTTTCCGAATAGGCTGATATGGCTCCTCGTCGGGCGGTGATTGCAGTGATAACTTAGGTCTTTTTCTTCACTTTATACATTTCAAGTATTATACAAGGGGCCGTGGTAGCCTGATCGGTAGAGTGTCGGATTCGGGGCCGCAGGGTCCTGAGTTCGAACCTCGATGGTCGAAGATCCACCGTCGTCATTAAAGGGGACTGGGCGACGTTAAATATGCTCGTGGTCTCAATGTCCTCCAAGTGAAACGATACCTCTGGGGGTGCTAGCTATTAGCTCCTGGTCTAGTTCCAAATTCTCATTAACTGTTCGATCCGGTGATGGTGCTGCCATCTATCGGTATAAAAAATAATGGAGGCAAGGCACTTAGTATGCAGTCCTCGACATAAATACAGTTGTAGTCAGTTGTGACTCGGAATCGAAGTATTATATAGTGTGTTCCGTTTTAACTTGCAAGACCTTTATCTTCGTAACCGTTAGTCCTAGATGTATACTTCCCATTGCAAAAATGTTCAAAATCATATGCAGGGTTAAGATATTGAAAGTTTGAAGTGAATATAAAGATAAGTCACAAAATACAGAATTGAACTTTTTATACGGGCCCCATGTCCCCTAACTTATATTTAGGGAAATAAGCTGCATTGAAAAACAATTCTAACACAAAAAGTTTGAAATTAGTGTGACCAATATTCACCGAGAATATAGCATTTAGCATGTTTTTTAAAATTATATGTGTGCATAAAGTGTGAATTTTCAAATTGTTCGAGGTTTTGTTGTGTGTTTTTGCGTATCACGGCATAATATTTACATTTATTTTTGAATATAGCAATGAAAAAATATAAATACCTTGTTTTTCTTACTTTGACGACCTGTTATTCTTCTGAAAAGGCGGTGAATTCCAATCTCATCTCTTGTGTCGTCCCTTAAAACTTTAAAATGGAATATCTCCCTGAGTTTTGGTAGCACAAATGTCAAGTTTTTTGTGCTTGTAATATCGTTTTATGGAAATTATTTCCTTAAATATAAATTAGGGAACCTGGAACCAGTATAAAAAGTTAAATTTTGTATTTTTTGACTTTGTTTTTGCTTCAAACTTTCAATATCTTAACTCTGCATCTGATTTTGAACATTTTTGCACTTGGAATTATACACCTAGGACTAACGGTTGCGAAAATAAAGGTCTTGCAGGATAAAACGGAACACCCTGTATATCCTATGCTTTTTATCATTTCCTTTTTTAAACTTTCTTTTTCTACATTCTAATGCTCGGAGCAACTGGTCTGTTTACTTATTATAATGTTTCAAATCATACCAACTGTATTTTAACGTTTTTAATTTTTAATTTAAAATATATTTCGGTGGCCTATGTATTTTTGATCATCTAGCTGTGTTTTTTTTCCCCCGTGACAATATTTTAATTAAAAAATTAGAAATGCAAATGCGTCGCAGGCCAGGGGTAGATTTATAGTCTATTCAAGGGGTGGTGATTGAAAACCGCAAAAGCCCCCCACCCCCCTACGCGTTATGTAGAAGGGGCTAGGGAGTCAATTGCCTTCCCCCTCCCGGGCTTTGAAAAATTAATGTTTTTACGTGTCAGTGAACTTTGTTTTTGTTGTTTTGCGATAAAAATTTGCCTTGAACCCCTACTGGAAGAATTCGAAATGACGGGCCTGTACCCCATCCTACCCCCAACTTCGCTAGCACGATGAGCGATAGCGATGATGTGTCGATTGGTTCGTTGGTCTGTAGCAAATTTAATTTTCCGTGATAAAAATATAAATACGCACAAACAGTAATTCCACTACGGCATTTTCCGTGGAAAAATTTTCAATAAACTGAAAACATTTAATTTTTTTTAATTAAAACTTAAAACGAGCAAGCAGAAATCAATTAAGAAAGTATCTTGAAATCACCAGAACACATAGCCTAATATTCTTTTTTTCACAGGATAAATTATGTATTATATTTTTCCCTTTTTCTTATTTGAAAAATAAATAAAAGTATTTACTTACACCGCGTTTCGAAATAAGTAGGCTTACCATGTCAGTGTAATACTGCGCTTTGAAATAGGCCTCATTTTTTCGTAAATACATGTTAGGAGTTATTTGTAGCAATTGGTGCATTAGCGTTAAATTAGTATAAAGTATTTTTTTTTTTTTAAAGTCTTGCTGCAGAATTGCACCAATCTATCTCTGATAAGATGACATCTGATGCGCGAGGGAATAAACTAATTCATTTGTTAAAACAGGGGCGGAGAAAACTGAGTTGCTTTGCAGTAACCCGTTTTTTACGAAGTGCCAATCAAATGTTTTTTTCGCTTTCAGCCCATGACCTAAACATAAAAGAGCTCGTCAAGGAGTTCATAACAGAGGGCAATCCCATTCAGCATCATCATATTTTTTTGTTACATTATGAACATATAGTTACAATTCTATAAGCAGTAATTATTTCTGTGATTAATTTGTCTAAATTTGGCGTTTATTAAATTATCTTTCATCAAAAATTATTGTAGTAACGTAACCTGTAAATAGTTTCTTGTAATGAATATACAGCCCCTGTACATTCGGCTGAAGTATACGGTCCCCTCATTTCTGAATGATAAAATTTGTTAATGGAAAGAAATAAGGTAGAGGTAGAACCGTCTACGATTTTTTGGAATATTTGAGAGATCTCTTTCGATGTCTATAAATAGCGTGCCGCATGATAAAAAATGAGTCTCGATTGAGAATTTGTACTGAGAGTGTATTAGCTCTGTTTATCGCGAGGCATTTCGCTGTGTTGTTTTTCGTATTTGGACGTAAATACGTGTGTAGCCGTTGACTTTACGGTGTAGATTGATATTTGCTTAATTGCTGATGATTAATTTAGCAGTTGTTAACGATCTTTCCTGTACATAGTGTAAATAAATTTCCTGTGTTTTTCTCAAGAACTGTGTCGTCCTTTCAAGGAAGTGGACGTCGCAGCGGATCCGTAACAATATAGACGACTATACGGCGTTATGTTGATGGAATTGACTGTCTATTTCAAGTTACGATTTCACATGAAATGGGGAATTTAACGACACATCAGCAACTTTGCTACAAAAATTATCTTGCAAAGCTATTAAAAAGAAGAGGGGAAAAAAAGGGGCCCCCCTTCCCCTCAAATAGTGATAAAATGATGATCACCCCCCAGGGTTGGGAACCACTGTTCTAAACCATAGTAACGTCTTTTATCATAAAAAGAATAGTGTAGTCCTGGAAGAAAAAGGTGGAAAGACACATATACAAATATAAAAATTATAAAAGTTCGAAAGGGGGGGGGGAGGGAGGCAGGGGTCATGTCGTAGACTACGCCCTTAAAATTTTTACGGAGGTTGTTCTGAGGGGTGTTTTTTTTTCTTTTTGGAGGGACTCTTGCTTTTGGATGGAAGCTTCGCAGCATTTAGTGGGGGGTGCCCTTGCTCTATGGGGGCAGGCCCTCCTGGGAGGGGGCGAACTTAGATTCAAATTAAAAAGTGGGTAACGCCCTTCCTCCTTGACTACACGAACTGTCAAAAATTCATTTAAAGCAAATTTGCAGAATTTACTTGATTAAAAATAGTAGCGATTGCTACTATTTTTAATGTAATTGTCAATTAATTTTGTTAATTGAAGTAATTTCTTCATTTTCATATTATTGGTTTCAGAAAATGAAGGTCATGGAGGGGGAGGTCGCCTCCAGTGCTACCCTAGTAAATCCGCCACTGTCGCATCCCCCACAGAGCTATCAAATTTGTGTATCTATTCATATATATTTTTTAATTAAAGTTGCCCCGGATTTGTAAAATGTACTGAATTTTTTTTCGTTAAAAAAATGTTTGTAACGCACATTTCGTCAACCCTTAATTAAATAATCTTAATACAGAAATTCGATGTTTCTAAATAATATTTTAAGATTTAAAATTTTGCGGAACAATACTTTTTATTTGTTTCATTCAGTTCATTCATTCATTATTAACTTTTTTCTTGCATTTCTAACATAAAATTGAAATGGGATTGGAGGATAGGGGGGTCAGCACCCTCAATACACTTTTTGAAGATGCCCCTAAAGTACACTCTAAAAACGCCTCGTGGACACTTATGATTTTATACTTAATGCAGATTCTTCTCAGGATTCCCTACTATAGATAGACCTGGCGCTGGCGCCTTCAAATTTGGTGGGTCTACAATCTTTTATTCATTAAAATAGTATTTCGACTTTAAAAAATAATAATAAGTTTAATATAGCAGCGTATAGTTTGACAGCGGATTGTATGTAATTTGGCAATCTGCCAAGTAAAGACTATTCCATCTGAATGAATCTAACAGGGGAGAAGGGAAAATAACGATGGGATATAGATGCACGCGTTTTATAATGTCACTAGTGCCTTATTCATTTATTGCATTCTCTAAAATAAAATAAGGGAAAACAAAAATAGCTACCATGGAAACAATAAAAAGAGAAGACAAAATTTTCATTTCGTTCAGGAACGTAAAAGCAAAATGGTAAGCTCAAAACTTTGTTGTGAATAAATAAATCAATTAATTTTTGCCGTGAGAATATAGATCGAATATACTTTAGATTAAAAAAAAAATGTTGCTGAGAGCATATTTTCATTTTTACAAAACTAAGGCTGAATAATAGAGAGGCAAAAGTCCACATCTGTAACAAACCAACTAACACCCCTATAAACTAATAGATACGTCCATTTCCGCCTATAAACCGGATATTAGCCTTTCCATGTAATCGATGGTCAGACAGTACCTTGTGACCTCACACGTCCTTCAGGTGATCACCCAATCGCCCGATTACCTAATCCAATCCTGAAAAGAGCCCATTGGATGTGAGCTCGAGCCTTGCATGTAGGTTAAGAAAATAATCCGACAGCTTTTGAAACTTTATTAACACAACTTTCATTCACCAGGAACATACTGTCTGACCACGGATTGCATGGAAAGACAAACATCCGTTTTACAGCCGGAAATGGACGAATCTATTATTTTTAGCGATGTCAGCTTTTGCAGAGGCAGAGTCTCATTCAAATGAGCGGAATACACGCATCAAATATTTACTTTTCCGCCTCATTCAGATAGATTCGTCTCATCTGGACGTTTGAAAATTCCATACAATCCGTGGTTGGACAGTAAGACATTATTTTACAACAGCACATGATAAAACGCTTTCTTTCTTTGTCGTTTTCTTCATTTTACTTTCAGGTGAGAAGTGAAGTCCGTCGAAATGATTGGGTAAAGCAAACCCGCTTACACTGTAAAATCGATTCAGAAACGTTCCTGGAAAATATTAGGCAGCTGATATGTGCCCAATTTCACCCAGTAATGTATCTCACAGAAACCAGGAATGCTTTCCGCTAAAACTCAGTAACCTTCTTAAAATTATCCTGAGAAATCCTAGAAAGCTTTCCGTTTAAAGCCAGTCGTGTCTCTAGACTTGAAAGTAATCTTAGGTAGGGATAATAAAACAGCTCTATAAGCAGTATTGCAATCATGGCCAAAGCTAAGCCAGAATTGCAAGTAATGATGGCAATTACTTGCACAGCTAAGTAGTCCCAGGACTTTTTCGCTCCCTTCGGGAGCTTAAATAGCCCTGGCTAAGGCTCCTATATAAGGGGAGCTGACTTATCCGACATTTTGGTTCCAAAATTATCGGGCGAAAAAAATAAACATTTGTACAAAAGCCTCATTGCAGAAAACTGGTGTCCAAACTTTAGGTGTGTTGCCCGATTGATGTTTGATTATTTTATTCTGTGGATGAATACAATTTAATTAATACAAATTAAAAACAAATAAGGTATGAAAATGAGGTTTATTACCGTAAACATTTCCCGATACATTTTAGCTGAATTTGTAAACGAAGTTATCTTTCAAAATTTACCTAAAGTGACATTTTACTCAACTTATCATCAATTATTTTACGACTTAGCAACCAGCGAATATTATGACGTATTTATAAATACTAGAAACGAGGTTGGATCCAATTCTGTCTTGGAACCAAAATGTCGGATAAGTCAGCCTGTCTTTTTCAAGGGGCTCTAGCCCGGACAACCCGTAAGTGAAACGAAGTCGATACACCTTATAAATACTCTCAGTTAATCTTTAAACTGGGAGCTATAAATATTTTTTACAACAGAGAGAAGTCTGCTTTTTTGCAACTTGCATCCATTCAGGAAACTTTTTGACAACGATACTTGATATTTCCAGGAAGTGGATAAAAACCATTGAAATCCCGAAACGTTACACGGAAACATTCAGTAACGTTTCTGAATTTTTTTAAAGTGTATAAGACTTGTTAAACTTCGAAAAAAGTGTTCTGTGTCGGAATAAAATTGGAATAGAGCAGCAATAAGACGGTTTATTGCAACAAGGAAGCCCGTGGCGTACCCACGGAGGGGGCTATGGGCTTAAGCCCCTCCCAGAGGTCAGATGAAACTCAGAAAGGGAAATAACCTCCATGACCAGACCAAAGAGAAGGCCTAAAATTGCGTCTTATGACCTTTAATTTTGGGAATTTTACAAAATATTTGAAAATTACTCTTCTTAAAATACGGCTGCTGTAAGATTCTTTTACCAACAATCGACCTTTCTCCCCTACAGAGTAGTCAGCCTCTTTCTTTTTAAAAAGAGATATTTGTTGCAGCTTTCTTTATTCAATGTTTTTTTCTTAATTTGAGCATAATTAAAAGTTGGTGTGTGTCTTTTATGATTTGGAAATTTAAACTGATTTTGTGGTTCGGTAGACAGAGAGAGAACGCACTGAGAGCAGGAGAGCGCAATTTTATTCTTCCCTGAAATTTTATAAAGTTGATTTATAATTAAAATAAAAACTGTGTAATAAAACTTAACTGATACGAAATTTAAAAACAAAATTTGCATAAATCTGGGAAAGGTAGAAAAACACTGATTTTGCCTCTCAATTCACGTATCAGTTCCTTAAAAAAATTCTAGCCCCTCCCAGGAAAAAATCCTGAGTGCGCCACTGAAGGAAGTGATCCCGTTACAAAATAACTGATCTTAGTTGATTGTAAATCACCTTCTAGCTTCTAGACCAATATCACCGACCTTTTTATACCCGAGGGACGCATCTCGTATTATGATGAATCTCGCGGGACAAAACAAGTATCTTTACATAGTATAAAATGAAGTGTCCAAAAAGCGTCTGTTTGTTTGAACTCCCAAAACTCGAGAACTACCCGGCCGATTTCGCTGAAATTTTCACAATTTGTTCCTTTAAGTCCTGAGAAGGTTTGCAGACCAGTTCGAAAAAAATTCGATGAATAGTTCTTTTATTATTCCAATTTAGGCCCAATTTTCACATAAATACTCGCAATTAGTAATATTATATATCGTTGGAAAGAGAAGAATTTTCCGCGTTCTACGCAATTTGTTCCAACGCTCTAACTTAATTGCGGCGGGAGTTATTTACGTTTTTAGCTCGAATTTGTTTAGGCTCAGCTGAAATTTAGGCACTACTTTCTTCATTAAATTTATCAATAAAAAGTGAAGGAATCGTCCTACAGTTTTCTTTTTGACACCATTGAAAAGAGCTGTTTTTTTTACTCCAGATCTAACTCGACCTCTGGTCGGAAGTTTAACCCTCTATCTCCATTAGAAAAAAAGTTACAAGCGAATTAAATGAAGTTCAAAAATCTGTTCTCTATTCAAGTTTTTAACCATTTTATTTTGCGTTTCCACGGTAACGCTTTTTGAATCCATTATTTGCATCTTTCTCATTTTCAATTCTGAAACTCATTTTATTTTGTGTTTCCATGGTCACGCTTTTTAAATCCATCTTTCTCATTTTATTTTAATTTCTTAAAAGTATTTTAATATCTGTCGTCATTGTTTGGAGGGGAAATTTTGCATGATGATTTTTTTTTCTTTTATTTATGCCTTTTTTGTTGAATATACGTCACTTGACACAATTTTTGTTTTCAAAATAGACCGGGCAAAGCCGGGCAACGCAGCTAGTAAAGTGTAAATAAATAATTGATTTTTCTGATTCTGGATAATATTCAGAAATACGAAATAGGGAGCGACATAAACCAAAAACTGCTCTCATCATCACTGCATGCTTATTTTATTGATACGAACTTTTCATCTGTTTTTTAGAAACCATACTCTGACCATTTTGCTCCAGATTGGCGAACAGTAATTCTCATTACCGATTAAAAATGACCTGTTGTTTCAGAAGTTTCTTGAATCTAGTTTCGGATTCGCAACATTGGGGATTGCAACTGGTTACAGGGATCAGTTTCGCGGACCACATATGGCTAATACACTGAAAAAAAATTCCGAAACGTGACTGATAATTTCCGTAGAACAATTCGGGATTTCCAAAGTTTTCATCTATTTCCTGTAAAAATTAAGCATCTTTGTCAAAAAGTTTCCTGAATTGCCACAAGTTCCACGAATGCACACTTCTCACTGTTGTTAAAATTACTTTTAGCTGCTAGTTTAAAAATTAACTGAGCCTATTTATTAAGTGTGTCGGCTTCCGTTCGATTACGGTCTATCCAGATTAATTAAGCTCCCAATTATGAGTGACTAAGCCCCTGGATTCCGTAGCTTTGCAAGAAATGCGGGAAAGGAGATGCTTAGTACTCACTTGAATTTCTATCTCAGCTTTGGTCACGGTGGCAGTACTGCTTTTGGAGTTGTTTGCTTGGTAAACCAGGAAGGTGCCAAGCACAAGTTGTAATTTTAAACTTACCATGCCTGGACCTGACCGGTCCAGGCATGGTAAGTTTAACCTGGTAAATCATACCTGGACCTGACCGGTCCAGGTATGACTACAAGGGCGCCCATATGCAAAATTGTAGGGGGGGGGGGCTCAGATATTTCCCCCATGGTTTAGCAGATATTTTCCCCATGGAAACCGATTTCAGGACAGATTAGAGTCATTAAAATTTGACATTATTAATAACTTATTCATTACTTGCTGGATCAAACTGCTTTGACTCGCCTGAGCACAGGTCATCTAAAAACCCTCAGATTTTCCCATGGTAATAGGAATTTCCCAGTTTGCACCAAATGTCTGAAGAGGCCACTGCACAACATCTGATTTTTTGTGTTGGTTTGGTACTCGAGAATCTACTGAAGAGACCTGCTTCTGTCTTGAGGTTGATTAAGGCGAGCAATCTCATGGATCTGATCTGATTCAAAGCAGAGAGATAAGAGAACAGAACAGAGAGATAAGAAGAAGAAGATTACTTGTGCTGGAGAAGAAATGTTTTTACATTTTTGCAAAGAAAAAATAAGTACCAAAAGCAAGGAAGTTCTAATTTCTAAGGGGGGGGGGGGATTGGCCCGAGCCCCCTCTTGCTCCCTATATGGGCGCTTTTGCATGACTGGCTTTAACCGGTTATAGTTCTGAATTCTCTTAGGTAGATTCTAAGATAATTTCAGGAATGTTACTGAATTTTAACGGAAAACGTTCTTGTTTTTTACAAGATAGGATAGTTCTGTATTCTCTTAGATTCTAAGATAATTTCAGGAATGTTACTGAATTTTAACGGAAAACGTTCTTGTTTTTTACAAGAAAGGATAGCTCTGAATTCTCTTAGATAGATTCTAAGATAATTTCAGGAATGTGACTGAATTTTAACGGAAAACGTTCTTGTTTTTTACAAGATAGGAGAGTTCTGAATTCTCTTAGATTCTAAGATAATTTCAGGAATGTTACTGAATTTTAACGGAAAACGTTCCTTTTTTTTACAAGATACGATAGTTCTGAATTCTCTTAGATTCTAAGATAATTTCAGGAATGATACTGAATTTTAACGGAAAACGTTCCTGTTTTTTACAAGATAGGATAGTTCTGAATTCTCTTAGAATCTAAGATAATTTCAGGAATGTTACTGAAGTTTAACGGAAAACGTTCCTGTTTTTTACAAGATAGGATAGTTCTGTTTCTCTTAGATTCTAAGATAATTTCAGGAATGTTACTGAATTTTAACGGAAAACGTTCCTGTTTTTTACAAGAAAGGATAGTTCTGAATTCTCTTAGATAGATTCTAAGATAATTTCAGGAATGTTACTGAATTTTAACGGAAAACGTTCCTGTTTTTTACAAGATAGGAGAGTTCTGAATTCTCTTAGATTCTAAGATAATTTCAGGAATGTTACTGAAGTTTAACGGAAAACGTTCCTTTTTTTTACAAGATAGGATAGTTCTGAATTCTCTTAGATTCTAAGATAATTTCAGGAATGTTACTGAATTTTAACGGAAAACGTTCCTTTTTTTTACAAGATAGGATAGTTCTGAATTCTCTTAGATTCTAAGATAATTTCAGGAATGGTACTGAATTTTAACGGAAAACGTTCCTGTTTTTTACAAGATAGGATAGTTCTGAATTCTCTTAGATTCTAAGATAATTTCAGGAATGTTACTGAAGTTTAACGGAAAACGTTCCTGTTTTTTACAAGATAGGAGAGTTCTGAATTCTCTTAGATTCTAAGATAATTTCAGGAATGTTACTGAATTTTAACGGAAAACGTTCCTGTTTTTTACAAGATAGGATAGTTCTGAATTCTCTTAGATTCTAAGATAATTTCAGGAATGTTACCGAATTTTAACGGAAAACGTTCCTTTTTTTTACAAGATAGGATAGTTCTGAATTCTCTTAGATTCTAAGATAATTTCAGGAATGTTACTGAATTTTAACGGAAAACGTTCCTTTTTTTTACAAGATAGGATAGTTCTGAATTCTCTTAGATTCTAAGATAATTTCAGGAATGGTACTGAATTTTAACGGAAAACGTTCCTGTTTTTTACAAGATAGGATAGTTCTGAATTCTCTTAGATTCTAAGATAATTTCAGGAATGTTACTGAATTTTAACGGAAAACGTTCCTGTTTTTTACAAGATATGCTACTGACACAAATTGGACCATTAGCTGCTCATTATTTTCCAGGAGTGCTTTTGAGTTGTTTTTACAGTGTAGGCAGTAGGTTAAACACTGCTGTTTTACGCGAATTCAAGCGATTTTCAACCTTTCAAAATGTCTTTGCTCCTTTCTAATTCATGGTGCAGGAACATTTAAACCGGGATCTGCTAAACTTATATTACGAGGAACTGATACATTTGAAGTTTGCTGTTTTATGCAATGTATAACTTAGCTGAGTCTGCATGGGGAGTTTAAGAGGTGTTCAAGCAAAAAAGTAAAAAGAGGTTTTTTTCTGTACTGTATTGGTACAAATTTGTTCCACACTTTGCCAAGTTTTAACTAATTTACCTGGACACTCCTAAAATCGCAGCAAGTCACAGCTTAGAAGAGAATGTGTGGCAGAAAAAACTGTGTGACTATTGAAGCCTTTTCTTTTTCTTTTTGATTTATAAGAAAAGGTAGTTTTCGCTTTATGTCTTTAGTTTAAATGGTTTACTGTCTGACCATGGATTGTATGGAAAGACAAACATCCGTTTTACAGCCGGAAATGGACGAATCTATTATTTTTTACCGATGTCAGCTTTTGCAGAAGCAGAGTCTCATTCAAATGAGCGGAATACGCGCATCAAACTTTTACTTTTCCCCCTCATTCACATAGATTCGTCTTATCTGGACGTTTGAAAATTCCATGCAATCCGTGGTTGGACAGGCCTTTTTTTTTAAATTAAAATGTTCAGCATCATGCCTTGGCAACACCCTCAAAAGTTATAGCCTTCTTTTGCTGGTTCAAAGCTTTTGCCAGTGACTTCGAAAAAAAAAAACAAGGAATGAGCGAAGCATGCGAAAAGGAACACGGAAAGAAAAGGTACATGGATTAAGAAACAACAGGTACTACACGAACCTCTACGTATTTAACGAATTTCAGGATTTAGCGGAATTTTCTTTTTCCCCCGACCAAAATGAAGACAAAACCCCCTATTTACCGAATAGTAAACCCCGAAATAGCGAATTATTTTAACAGACGATTTTTTTTTCTAGGGAATATTAGATTGTTTTCCAAATATTACATCCATATTGTCCAGGGCCGGATTTGAAAGTGTGGAGGTCCCGGGGCAACGAAGGAGTGGAGGCCCCTAATCAAGGTTCGAAAATATCATCATATTTTCGAAAATATCCGATACTTTGATATATATCCGAATATTTTGATATACATGTATATATCCGATATTTTCGATCAGCACTTTAATAGTAAATACATCCTAAAGTTACTGCTATTTATTTTTTTACATTATTATTATTATAATTTGTATAGGAGAAAAAACGTAAAATTTGCTGACCGTTGAAAGTTAGGATGTTTTGTAAAAATTTTATTGTGGGGGCCCCTTTGTTGTGGAGGCCCCGGGGCAGTAGCTCCGCCTGCCCTCCGCTAAATCCGGCCCTGATATTGTCCGAAGCAGAAAAAATACTTTTCTTGAAATCAGCAAGTTTTAATGAGCGAGGGGCAACCAATGAATGACGATTCTTATGCAGAAAGTGCTAATTAAACTTCCAATAAAAATTAACATTTTTTAATGCTTTACATGGCCTGGAAACTGTAAAAACATCTTTCATGCAGCACGCTGTAAATGACACAGTATTTTCTTTTTTCCATAAAGTCGAAAGAGAACTATTTCGAGTCAAGTATCAAGGAATTGTCAAACATTTATTATTCAGTAGTTAAGAACTTCAAATTAACTAGCGTGTAATAAGTCGTGGAATGCTGAATAAAAAGTGTACACTTTCGAATTACGGATATTTTCGCACAGTTGCTTATTAGAGCTTTTAGGTAGGGTAAGTGCATTTAAAAACACGATTTTCACAACCCGATATTACGAATAACCCCGATTTAAAGTACCCCGAAATAGCGAATTTTTTTAACAGCCGATTTTTTTTTCCTTTTTGGTCAAGGGAATATTAGATTGTTTTCCAAATGTTACATCCATATTGTCCGAAGCAAAAAAAATACTTTTCTTGAAATCAAGCCATTTTTGCGAGGGGACAGTCAACAAATAGTGATTCTGATGCAGGAAGCGATAGTGAAACGGCCATTAAAACTTAACATTTTTTAATGCTTTACATGGCCTAGAAACGTAAAAACAGCTTTCATGCAGCACGCTGTAAAAGACACAGTAATTTTCTTTTTTCCATCAAGTCGAAAGAGAGCTATTTCCAGTCACGTATCAAGGAATTGTCAAACATCTATTATTCAGTAGTTAAGAACTTCAAATTAACTAACGTGTAATAAGTCGTGGAATGCTGAATAAAAAGTGTACACTTTCTAATTACGGATATTTTTGCACAGTTGCTTATTAGAGCTTTTAGATAGGGTAAGTGCATTTAAAAAAAACGATTTTCACACTCCGATATTACGAATAACCCCGATTTAACGTACCCCGAAATAGCGAATTTTTTTAACAGCCGATTTTTTTTTTCTTTTTCGGTCAAGGGAATATTAGATTGTTTTCCAAATGTTACATCCACATTGTCCGAAGCAGAAAAAATACTTTTCTTGAAATCAGCCATTTTTGCGAGGGGACAGTCAACAAATAGTGATTCTGATGCAGGAAGCGATAGTGAAACTGCCATTGAAACTTAACATTTTTTAATGCTTTACATAGCCTGGAAACTGTAAAAACATCTTTCATGCAGCACGCTGTAAACGACACAGTATTTTCTTTTTTCCATAAAGTCGAAGGAGAGCTATTTCGAGTCAAGTATCAAGGAATTGTCAAACATCTATTACTCAGTAGTTAAGAACTTCAAATTAACTAACGTGTAATAAGTCGTGGAATGCTGAATAAAAAGTGTACACTTTCTAATTACGGATATTTTTGCACAGTTGCTTATTAGGGCTTTTGTAGGGTAAGTGCATTTAAAAAAAAATGATTTTCACACTCCGATATTACGAATAACCCCGATTTAACGTACCCCGAAAAAGCGAATTTTTTTAACAGCCGATTTTTTTTTTCTTTTTCGGTCAAGGGAATATTAGATTGTTTTCCAAATGTTACATCCATATTGTCCGAAGCAGAAAAAATACTTTTCTTGAAATCAGCCATTTTTGCGAGGGGACAGTCAACAAATAGTGATTCTGATGCAGGAAGCGATAGTGAAACTGCCATTGAAACTTAACATTTTTTAATGCTTTACATAGCCTGGAAACTGTAAAAACATCTTTCATGCAGCACGCTGTAAACGACACAGTATTTTCTTTTTCCCATAAAGTCGAAGGAGAGCTATTTCGAGTCAAGTATCAAGGAATTGTCAAACATCTATTACTCAGTAGTTAAGAACTTCAAATTAACCAGCGTGGTAATAAGTCGTGGGATGCTGAATAAAAAATGTAAACACTCGAATTATGGATATTTTTTGCGCAGTTGCTTATTAGGTAATGTGAGTGCATTTAAAAAAACGATTTTCACACCCCGATATTACGAATAACCCCGATTTAACGTATAAAAGTTTCGGGCCCGGTGAATTCGTTAAATCGGAGTTCAACTGTATTTCTGTTTTCAAGTTTTGAAAGTTTGTCACGCATTAAGAATTCTCTTGGTAAATTCAAACATGAACATGACATTTAAAAATACTGCTGAGAGTCTATATACAAATTTTACAATGGACGGTATTTCAGACATCAAAATGCTTGAACGAGTTCTCAGAACCCGTCGACATTCCCTCCTTTTCTGTAGTCGGAATTGGCATACAGCAAACCGTCTTCTCCTCTTGCGATCCCCATCAAAATACCAACCATTTTACTTCCTAAGACGTGAGTTTTGTGGCCCATTTTTCTCAAATCTTCCAAGGTACTCTGCAAGGGAAAGTAAGAACAATTACATCGAGTCAAAATAATAAATAAATAAATAAAAAATAATTTGAACTTTGACATCTTGAATTCAAATTATATTTTTCGCAATTACGAGTGTGTATGTATGCGTGTGTGTTTGTGTGTGCGGAGGGGGGGGGGGGGGGGTATGTGTGTAGGCATGTGTGTGTGTGGGTAGTGGTGTGTGTGTATGTGTGGGTAGTTGTGTGTTTGTGTTTGTATGTGTAGGTGTCTGTATGTATACGTGTGTGTATGTGTTTGTGTGTGTAGTACGAGTGTATGTGTAAGTGTAGGCAAGTAACCTGGAGACTGTTTTCGCTAGAGGAGCAGCATCGTGAGGCGGCCGGTCGACGGTGGTGCTGCAGAGGGAGGCGGGGGGGGGGGGGAATAAAATCATAGGAATTCAAAACTGTCAAGTGAGAACAATAAGCAATCGTGATTGCTCAAAAAAAAAATAATAATTTGAATTTTGACGTTTTGAATATAAATTATGTTTTCCGCAGTCCGAAATTGCGATAGGACCCTACTCGTTAAGTTCCTTGTTTCTACAAATAGAAAGGAATGGAGGTGACCAAGAAATTTGTACTAGAATAGGTAACAAAAATTTGTACTAGAAAATTTTCTAGTATAGGTAGTACGAGGAATCATAGCCAAATGTTCTGCCACTACACTTGATAGCTTTTCTTCAGAATCTGTGTTATGGTTCGTTCGAACACTTCCTGTGAGCCGTGGCCTAATTCCTCTCTCCAAAGCTGAGTTTTAAATTTTGACCTATTTACAGGTTGTCCAGCAAAGGACTCCCTGGTTTCAAAATTAAATATCTCGGAAACAAAGGACGATATTCGAATAAAATAAACAGTATGTTTACTGTGCAACCCATAAAAATCATATACAGGAACTTGGAAATTAGTTTTAAAAACTGCCAACAGGTGGCGCTGCACAATGTAATTGCAATAGGAGTCTCTATAAATAGTGCTGTGAAGAGGTTAGTTGCTTCAGCAGTAGTTTAGTCTCTCAGATATGCTTACATATACGCTAGAAATTATTGTCCAACCTCTTCGCAGCACTATTTATGGCGACTGTTATTGCAATTACAGCGTGCAGCGCCACCTGTTGGAACTTTTTAAAACTAATTTACAAGTTCCTGTATATGATTTTTATGGGTTTCACAGTAAACCTACCGTTTATTTTATTCCAATATCGTTCTTTGTTTTCGAGATATTTAATTTTGAAACCAGGGAGTCCTTTGCTGGAAACCCTGTAGCTTGTCCATACATGAGAACACAATGTAACAGCGTTCATGATTTCTTCGATTCAGTTCCGGAAGATTCTCAAAAATATCAGCCCCGTACGCGTGTATTCCAAGACAATATTTGTCTTGTATCAAGCTGGTATGTTTCATTTCATTCAGAAGCATCAGAAATATGTACCTCGTCTCGTCTCTTAATTCAAAACTTTTTGGCTGAACCTCACTTTTCAAAAACCAGCCACCGTCCGTGTGAAAAAACAGGGAGAGGGAATCTCTCCGCCACCACGTCATCAGAAAGCAAAAGGAAATCGTGAGAATTATGTTGAAGATTTTTACGACTTCAACCATGGCTGACTTAGCTCATCTGGCATATTGTTTTTCAGGAGAGGTTCAGGATGGAGGAAAGTGATTTGATTAGACATTTCCCCATCATTGTAATTGCTCTATCACTGCAAGCTCTTGTGCCTCTCGCTGCTTTTTATTTATGCAGTTTTGCGTTACTAGTTGCAAGCAGAAAAAGTTCTTACTCTGTAAAAAAATTCCGAAACGTTACTGAGCATTTTCGTGTAACGCTCTGGGATTTTAGTGGTTTTTATCCACTTCCTGGAAAAATCGTTAACTTTGCCAAAAAGTTTCCTGAATTGCTACAAGTGGCACGAATTCAGAATTCTCACTGCTGTAAAAAATATTTTTAGCTCCCAGTTGAAAGATTAACTAAGCGTCTTTATAAATTGTATCGGCTTCAGTTCGACTGTGGCTGGTCTAGACTGATAAGGCGTCCAAAGGGAGAAGATCAGTTAATGAAACTACGTGACTTTGCTAAAATTGCAGGCGAGTAAATAATTCTTGATACTTGGTTGCAAATCTGGGCTAGCTTTGACCATGCTAATAATTACTGCTTTTTGGAGCTTTCCTGTAGTAAAATGTAGGAAAGTACCGAGCTATTATATCATACTCTAAAGTTCCAGAGACATGACCCGGCTTTAAACAGGACGATTTCTGAATATTTCAGGAGGTTTCTAGCATAATTTCAGAAATGTCGCTGAATTTTAGCGGAAACCGTTCCTGGCTTTTGTAAGATATGTTACTGGAAGAAATTATTGCACATCAGCTGCCCATTATTTTCCAGGAACGTTTCTGAATCATTTTTACAGTGTAGCAGAAAGTAAAATGATCATGAATGCCGTCCTCGTTAGTAAGAACAGTGCAAAAGCTATAGAAATTATCCAGCTATTTGTAGTTTAACAACCAATGTTGTTGTTTTTTTTTTCTTAATGTCACCCGTCATGTAATTTATTTGTCTCATGACAACATCGTCAGGCATTGGCACTAATGCTAACTGCAACTCCTTTTTTCTTTCCTTTTTTACGTTTTCCCATGCTATTTATAGGGGGAAAAAGTATACTCATATAAATAATAACCGATGATCGAGTAACCCGTGTGTTTCAACAATGAAACTCGCGCCACGGCATGATAAATGGATAATATGTTTTGGTAATATTTAACATGCAGGGATAGGCTTTATTGTGATAAGGCTGAACTCGATCCGGTAACCTCACTCTTTTTCTGGTAAGGCTGTTTCATTTCAGGGGAATGAAAGAAACGAAAAAGCGATCAACTATGAACGCTATCCACTGGAGTTCAGGGTTAATCCACTGGACTTAGGGTTACAATTTCAACTATCAAAATATCACCAAACGGGCAATGGCTTCGTTGAAATGTAGAAGCAATTTTCACCCGTCACACTTTGACGGGCGGCTTTCTAGTATTTAATAATTCTGCTCTGAATCGCGATATTCATCTCAATTTGAGATGCGGTCCTGCGAGTAAAAAAGGTTGGGGATCACTGGCTTAGTTTAAACCTGAATAATACTCTCCAAAAAAATGCAAAATATAGGGAAAAAAAGCGCAATTTCCGCTATTTGGTTGTTTATTGCAATGATTAATGACGTCACACATACATTGCAAAAAAATTCCGAAACCTTATTAGTAATTTCCATGGAACATTTCGGAATTTCACTGATTTTCACTAATTACCTGTAAAAATTAAGTACAGTCAAAAAGGTTCATGAATGACTCCAAGTTTCACGAATGCAGACTTCTCACTGTTGAGAAACATATTTTTACCTACCAGTTTAAAAGCCAATTAAAATGTATTTATTAAGTGTATTGGCTGTTGAGAGATCACGGCTTATTCAGATTAACTAAGCTCACAAAAAGAGCGAATATGTCTTTGGATTCAGCATCTTTTCAAGAACTGCAAGCAAGCTTGGTACTTGAAATTCTGTCTTAAGGTTGGCTCTTGTTGCAATAATGCTTTTTGAGCTTTCTTGGCGTATCAGGAAGGCGTCAATTTACTATTTAAAATCTACCTAAGTTTGCTCTGAAGATTCCAGAAACATAAATGTCTTTAACCGGATATATATATTTCTATTTAGAAAGATTTAAGAATGATTTCAGAAAGGTTACTGACATTTAGCAAAAAACATCCTCGTTGTTTTGCAAGATATGTTACTCCCGGAAATTGGGCACATTAACTGCCCATTATTTTCCAGGAACATTTTTACTGAATCGTTTTTGCAGTGTAGTTAACTTTAATACGTGGTCAAACAGCTATACTTTCGCAGCCTCTATGCGGACATATTGAAGTTTTCCTGGCTGCGATTTTCCTACACTGTAAAAAAATTCCAAAACGTTACTGAGTATCTCCGTGCAACGTTTCGGGATTTTTATGGTTTTTATACACTTCTTGGAAAAATCAAGTATCCTTGTCAAAAAGTTTCCTGAATTGCTACTAGTCGCACGAATGCACACTTCTCACTGTTGTAAAAAATATGTTTAGCTCCTAGTTTAAAGATTAACTCAGCGTATTTATAAAGTGTATCGGCTTGAGATCGATTGTGGCCCCGTCCAGACTGATAAGGCGTCCAAAGGGCGCAAATCAGTCTATGGACTACGTAGCTTAGCAAGAATTGCAGGCGAGTAAAATTCTGTGTTAGCTTTGGCCATATTTGCAATACTGCTTTGGAATTTTCCTTGAAACTCGGTAAGGTGCCAAACTGTTATAGTATACCTACGTAAATTTATTCTAAGATTCTAGAGATACGACTGACTTTAAACGGGAAGAGTTCTGAATATTTTCAGTAAGGTTACTGAATTTTAGCGGAAAACGTTCCTGGTTTTTGTAAGATATGGTACTAGAAGAAATTGGGCCACATCAGCTGCCCAATATTTTCCAGCAACGTTTCTGAATCGCTTTTACAGTGTAAGTCCACTGTACATTGAACTTCTAAAAGCTTTTCAAAAGCACAAGATATTTAAGGATTATTGTAAATTAGAGTTACATAAAAGCAGTTTTACCTGAGGAAATAGAGTCTCATATTCTATGTAGTTTGGCAACAGCTTGGTGATGGAATCGCGGAGCAATCTATTGTCTTCTTGATATCTTCTTTGAGGAACAAATTCCGTACAATAGCCTGTAAATCGAAATGAATTCAAGATAAGGAAACGGTTTTAGCACCTTCTGTCTTAGCAAAATACTCCTCAGTTATTATGATCTCTCATAGACTAATAATAAGAATAGACCGAGCTATGGCACCCCTTTCGCTGCTCATAAACCAAACCATGTGACTGGTGATTTGGATATCCTAGCAATAGCGGGCGTTGATCGTAGCAGACGATCAACACCCGCGAGAAATAAGATAAATAGAATTGATGGAACACGGAAGAATGATCTTTTATGGAGTCCGATTTGTAAATTTATTATTCTAAGCTGTAAATAATTTGTTCATGTAGTGAGGTTTTTCGTTTAGATAGTATTGTGCATTTTCTTTAGTCGATTTCAATAACTCTCTAAGCAATTAAAGATTCAAGTGCACAAAAAGAATCGGCAAACGGCAGGATTCTTACCTAAAATTTCAATTTAAGATACCGATTAGTACATTTTTGCGTTAATGCAAAACATTTACGACATTACGTTCACGTCAACGCTGACGTAGCAGATCCAAATGAAATAAAAGTTACTGAAAATTGTGATCAAAAAACTAATTACTAATGTCAAAATAATGCATAACTAAAAGAAAAACAGTTCAATCTCTGCACCTGGAAAAAAATTATAATGAAAACACATTACGTCTTGAAATACATGTCGAGTGCCAAACTATAGATAATGTTGCCTCTCATGCTGCCAAAGTTTTCGCCAAGCCTCCCACCAGTCTCATGATGTATCCATGAACCAATTTTTTCATCAGCAAGTCTGGGAAAGCTCGGTCTACTCTTATTATTAGTCTATGTGATATATTACATATCATATCACACTTCAGGGAACCTCCCAGACCCACCACAATTTGTGGTTTAACCAGTTGGTTGGGGCCATGAAGACAGCTTTGATTTTTTGATCAAGACCAGAAGCCAAACAATCTCTGCTTCAGCACTCCCAGAGGTATTGATTCACTTGGAGGACTATGTGACCACGACATATTTAACGTGCCCCGGTCAGCATTAACAAATAATTCAGAAGCGAACTTTTTTTGTTTACATGCTTGAATTATTTTCCAGATGTTCTATGTACCCTCCTTCTGACGATATCTCTCCAATACTGAAACTCAGTCGCAAACGTTGTAGAATGTATGCAGTTTTATAAGCAATTGCTGCAGTGGTTCAATTCTTCAGCTCGTCAAGATTAGCAGGTAAGGAGAGTATAAACACAGCATCCTTTACATATCTACACAGGAACAAATCACATGGTGTTAGCTCTGGTGACCCTGCTGTCAAGCCCTTCATTTCAAAAAGTTCCGGGTGAGGTAGGGGGGGGGAGGGAAAGGTTTTGTATTCATTCATTATGTAGTGAAAAAACAACAACTTGAAATTAAAAAAAAAAACATTTTAAGGTGCAAAAACTCTATGGTGCGAGGTAATTTTTGTAAACCAAGTGCCATGATTGTTGGGTGCTACGCTTTGGCATCCCACATAGATGGGCATAACTTCTTTGACAAAACTTTTACGATACTTATAACTGGAGAAGCTACTGTTTTACAGTAAAACACAGCGAATACAAAGTAATTCAAAGAGAATGGAGGGGTTTCAAATATGTACATGTAAAAATTATTCAAAAACTATTTTTTTTTGTTTACATAATTAAATCATTTTTAAGATGTTTTATGTGCCCCCCTTCTGACGCCTGAACGATACCACTCTAATACAGAAAATCTGTCGCAAACGTGGTAGAATGTACGCAGTTACATAAAAGCAATTGCCGCAATAGTTCAATTCTTCAGCTTGTCAAGATTAGCAGGTAAGGAGGGTATAAACATAGCATCCTTTACCAATCTACACAAGAAAAAATCGCACGGTGTTAGATCTGGTGTCTCTGTTGTCAAGCCCTTTATTTCAAAGAATTCTGGGGGGAGGGGGGGGCAAAGGTTTTGTATTCACTCATTATGTAATGAGAAAAAAAATACAAAATACATACTAAAATGTTTTATACATTCTCTTTCCAGAGCGATCGGGAGTGGGGGGGGGGGGCTGCCTGATGGGAGAACAGTCATACAGTGCGAAATCGCTTCTCTCTTTGATCGCCATTTTGACTAACTGAAAAATAAATAACAAGTGCGACATATTATACAAAATGACGCAGAGACATCTAGTGGTAAGCAATTAAAACTTTACTACTTGATCTTTCTTAGAGCTCCACCAGAGATCTTTTTCACTTTTCACTCCAATGTCCCCCGTACCTACCACTATTTGTGGTTTAACCAGCTGGATGGGACCCTGAAGACAGCTCTGATATTTTGATCCAGACCAGTAACCGAGAAATCTCTGATCCAGCACCCCCAGAGGCATCGTTTTACTTGGAAGATTTTGACCACGAGCGTATTTAACGTCACCAGTCACCATTAATTAAGACGGTGGATCTTCGATCGGCTAGGATCGAACCCCCCCCCCCCAGAGAGCTGTAAGTCCAATATTCCCAAATAGGTAGCTATATACCCCCCCCCCCCCTTCTTTTTGGATCCCTCTGCATATGCATGTTAACTGGGAGCTACAGTGGTGGTAAAAAAAAAAAATTGTATCACCCGCGCCGCAAAAGAGAGGAATATCATCCCGACTGCATTCAACACACAGTCAAGCATCCCGTATCCCAGATGATTTGGAAATGTATTTCTGATCAAGGAGTTGGTGGGCTTCACTTTATGCAAGGAACAGTAAACGCTCAGGTGTGCATCGGCATTTTGGAGGAGAAATTGTTTCCTACTATCCGGGATCACTTTACTTCAGTTCCAAACGTCATTTTCCAGGATGATTCTGCTCCGTACCATAGGGCAAAACTGGTAAGTAACAATTTAAAAACCTTTATCCTGCCATTAGACTTAAATTGGCATGGGGTTAAGTAGTTTTTTTTCTCTAAACTCACACGCAGGTTCGGAAACAGCCCCTATCTGCGTAAACAATTATCGGATTCCTGCTGTTTATTTCATAAGTTTTGCAGAATTTCACAGACATTCACCGTTAATTGGTCGACCAAAACGTATCACACAATCCCATTGTTGTGAAAAATGCGAGGGCGATGCAGTTTTTTTTTTATTTTAACCAGCACTGTAGTAGCAGAAATATTCGCTAAAAGATGAATGCCGGGCCGTGGTAGCCCGATCGGTAGAGTGTCGGATTCGGGGCCGGAGGGTCCTGAGTTCGAACCTCGATGGTCGAAGACCCGCCGTCGTCATTAAAGGAGACTGGGCGACGTTAAATATGCTCGTGGTCTCAATGTCCTCCAAGTGAAACGATCCCTCTGGGGGTGCTAGCACCAGGCAGCTATTAGCTCCTGGTCTAGTTCCTATTCCTATTCAGAGTCACAACTGACAACAACTGTATTTATGTCGAGAACTGCATACTAAGTGTCTCGCCTCCATTATTTTATATACCGATAGATGGCAGCACCATCACCGGATCGAACAGTTAATGAGAATTTAGAACTAGTCCAGGAGCTGATAGCTACCTGGTGCTAGCACCCCCAGAGGTATCGTTTCACTTGGAGGACATTGAGACCACGAGCATATTTAACGTCGCCCAGTCCCCTTTCATGACGACGGTGGGTCTTCGACCATCGAGGTTCGAACTCAGGACCCTCCGGCCCCGAATCCGACACTCTACCGATCGGGCTACCACGGCCCTGATCTAGTTCTAAATTCTCATCAACTGTTCGATCCGGTGATGGTGCTGCCATCTATCGGTATAAAAAAATAATGGAGGCAAGGCACTTAGTATGCAGTCCTCGACATAAATACAGTTGTAATCAGTTGTGACTCGGAATCGAAATCGATGAACGCCCACCTGAGCGACGCTGGTGGTGATTTGCGTCCCTCCATTCGCTCCCACGGCCAATCGGACGTCTCCGTTGCTGTCGACGACTACGGTGGGGCACATGGAGCTCATGGGGCGCTTTCCCGGGTGGATCAGGTTCTTCTGACTCGGAGGAAGGCCGAAGTAGTTGGTGATGTTCCTCGAACTGAAGTCGTCCATCTCGTCGTTCAGTATGATGCCCGTTTGTGGAGACATTATCAGACTTCCGAAGCTTGAAGTAAAGAAAAAATATATAAATTAATTTGAATTTTTGGCATCTTGAATTCAAATTATGTTTTTCGCAATCACGAGCGTGTGGGTGTATGAATGCGTGTGTGTGTTTGTGTAGGTGCATGTATATGGGTGCGCGTGTGTGTATGTATGCATGTGTGTGCGTGTTGTGTATGCAGTGCTGTGTGTGTACGCGCGCTTGTGTATGTAGGCGTTCGTGTGCGTGTGTGTATGTAGGCATATGTGTTTGTGTCTGTGTGCAGGCATAAGTGTGTGTATGTGTGTGTGTGTGTACGAGTGTGTGTTTGTGTCTGTGCGTAGGCATGAGTGTGTGTGTTTGTGCAGGTGCATGTATGTGGTAAGCGTGTGTGTGTATGTATGCATGTGTGTGCGTGTTGTGTATGCAGTGCTGTGTGTGTACGCGCGCGTGTGTACGTAGGCGTCCGTGTGTGTATGTATGTAGGCATATGTGTTTGTGTCTGTGTGCAGGCATAAGTGTGTGTATGTGTTTGCGTGTGTGACGAGGAGTGTGTGTTTGTGTCTGTGCGTAGGCATGAGTGTTTGTGCGTGTATGCACGTGTGTGTAGGATATGGACGCAACCTGGAGACGGTTTTCGCAAGAGGAGCAGCATCGTGAGGCCGGTCAACACGACGGTGGAGCTGGCAGAGGGTGCTGGTGGGAAAATAAGATGATAGGAATTCAAAACAGTCAAATGAGAACAATAAGCAATCGTGATTGCTCAACAATAATTAATCCTAATAGCGAATGATCGAGTAAAGGTCCTGACGACATCAACAATGAAATTTGCGCCACGGCTTGATAATTTGATAATCTGTTTTGGTAATGTTTAACATGCAGGGAAAGACGTTATTGTGACAAGGCTGATCTGTATCCGGTCACTTATCTGCTTTACTGGTGATGTCAGGGGAATGAAGAAACGAAAGAATGGTCAACAATGACGGAACGGGGATATTCGTCTCCGCCGTTTTGGCGCGGCCGTTTCGGATGACCCATAGACTAATAATAAGAATAGACCGAACTATGGCAACCCTTTTGCTGCTCATAAACCAAACCATGTGACTGGTGGATATCCTAGCAACTGTGGGCGTTGATCGTAGCAGACGATCAACGCCAGCGAGAAATAAAATAAATAGAATTGATGGAACACGGAAGAATGATCTTTTATGGAGTCCGATTTGTAAATTTTTTATTCTAAGTTGCAAATATTTTGTTAATATAGTGAGTTTTTCGTTTAGATAGTACTGTGCATTTTCTTTAGTCAGCTTCAATAACTCTCAAAGCAATTAAAGATGCAAGTGCCCAAAAAGAATCGGCAAACGGTAAGATTTTTACCTGAAATTTCAATTTAAGATACCGATTAGTACGTTTTTGCGTTAACGCGAAACATTTACGCCATTACGTTCACGCCAACGCTGACGTAGCAGTTCCAAATGAAACAAAATTTACAGAAAACTGTGATCAAAAACTAATTACTAATGTCAAAATAATGCATAACAAAAAGAAAAACAGCTCAATCTCTGCACCTGGAAAGAAATTATAATGAAAACACATTACGTCTTAAAATACATGTCGAGTGCCAAACTATAGATAATGTTGCCATCTAGCAACCATGCTGCCAAAGTTTTCGCCAAGCCTCCCGCCAGTCACATCATGTATCCATGAACCAATTTTTTCATCAGCAAGTCTGGGAAAACGCAGTCTACTCTTATTATTAGTCTATGGCATGGCCCATTTCTAAACGACATGTTCAAAAATCGAAATCGTCTGCATACAAATATGCCAAATATTGCTTCAAAATTCTAGATATCTATTGTTTTTTAAAGTTTTGTGAAAAGTTTTATGAAGTAATATTTTTAAAGATGTATTTTGTTTTCTTTTTTATTATGAGTTGATAAAATAAAAATTTAAAAACATCTTCAAATTTTCGAAGTAGATAAATTAGGAGACAGTATTGACATTTTTCTATGCAATTTAAATTTAAAACTTATTAAATTTAAATTGAATTTTATTTCGTTGCTGATCATTAATTTGTGCACTTACTTAAATATATTTTCTTTATATAAAAATTGAAAACAGTCAACTAATAATAAGATGATATTTTATATTTGTCATTGGAAAGTTAACGTGTTGAGAAAAATCACCCGTAACCCTGCTCTCTATAAAGATTTAAGTTGTGTAGCGTGCTTTGAACCCAGGATACAAAAGAAAGAACTTGTAAGACTACAAGGTACAAATACTATTTATTATGTAAAGATTATTATTATATATTGCTTTAAAGTTTCATAAAAAAATTTTTTAAATTAACACAGAATATTTTGTGTCTTTTTATTTCCTGTAACTGTTCTATAACATTAAATTGTCGACTAAGTATTACAAAAAAAACATTAATAATAATAATAATAATAATAATAAAACATTTTTAAAAAAGTAATAATTTTTTATTAATTACAGCCTATTGTTTCTGGTCCTTTGTTCATGCTAAAACACTGCAAAAAACATTTCAGAAACGTTTCTGGAAAATAATGGGCCGCTAGTTTGTCCAATTTCCGCCGATATCTTTCAAAAAACAGGAACGTTTTCCGCTAAAAGTCAGTAACCTCCTTGAATTTATCCTAGAATATTCCTCAATAAAACTGAAATCTTCCCGGTTAAAGCCAGTCATGTTTCTGGAGCCTTCAGAGAAATTTTAAGTTTATAAAAACAGCTTCGGTCGCCCTGATTAACCCAGAAAGAACTAAAGGCATTTTTGCAACCATGGCTAAAGCTAAGACAGAATCGCAAGTCAGTAAATACCAATTATCTCACTTGCCTGCAATTCTTGCAAAGCTGCGGAATCCATAGACTTTTTGGTCTTATTGACAGCACTCCTATAATTTTACAACGGTCTCATGGAGTAACTGTCAAGGGCATCAGAGTGTCCTTGACCAAGGAAGATTATCACCGTTTGACGGTATTTGCAGCACCAGCCTCCATCAAGTTTTGCCAGAAAATCTAGTATCATATTGAGACATTCAGTTGACAGGCAGTTAACGAATGCCATTGAAAAATATTTATTTAAAAGAGAGCGATGATTCAACAAGAATATCCAAATGTGCCCCAATCCGTTCTCAAACTTGTTCCTATGTAAAAATTTTGCACTGTAAAAAAATTTCGAAACGTTACTGATAATTTCCGTGGAACGTTGCAGGATGTCACTGGTTTTCACCTATTTCCCCGTAAAATCCAGTATCTTTGCAAAAAAGTTTCCAGAATTGTTTCAAGTTGCACGTACGCAGACTCCTCAGTGATAGAAAAAATATTTTTAGTTACCAGTTTAAAGATTAACTAAGTGTATTTATTAAGTGTGTCGTCTTAATTTCGGTTATGGCCCATCCCGGTTGATTAAGCTCCCAATGAGGGCGAATAGCCGTAGCTTTGCAAGACAAAAGTTGCAGCCAAGCCTGGTTCTTGCTTGCAATTCTGCCGTAGCGTTTTGGCCACGTTTCCATTGATATTCTGGAACTTTCGTAGTAACTCTGGAAGGTTTATAATGAATTGTATTAAACCTACCGAATTTCTCGTGAAGGATCCTAACTGGCTTTAACCGGTGTGATCTGCATAATCGTCAGAAAGATTCAAGGAAAATTTTAGAAAGGTTACTGGTTTTTAGCGGAAAACTTTCCTTGTTTTTGCAAGGTATGTTGCTGGCAGACATTGGGACATCAGTTGCCCATTATTTTCCAAGAACGCTTCTGAATCGTTTTTACAGAGTACTAATATCCTGAGTGGGATAGATCTGGAGTATATTTCAGTACACTTGTTTTAACGGATCACATTGGAAACACAATTTAGTGCATATTCGGGCAGTTCGAACATTTTTTCTGAATTAAAGTGTTCAAAACGTGTTTACAAAATACACTGTAAAAAAATTCCGAAACGTTACTGGTTATTTCCGTGGAACCTTTCGGGATTCCAGAGGTTTTCACCCATTTCCCCGTAAAATAAAGTATTTTCGCAAAAAAGTTTCCTGAATTGCTAAAAGATGCACGGATGCAGACTTCTCACTGGTGTGAAAGATATTTTTTGCTACCAGTTTAAAGATTAAATGAGTGTGTTTATTAAATGTATAGGCTGTAACTTGATTACGGCCCGTCCAGATTTGACTAAGTTCCCAATGGGGGCAAATATGTCACTGGATAGCTGCAGTCTTGCTAGCAATTTTCGTGTAGCTTTGGCCATGGTTGCTCTAATGCTTCCTTAGTAAATCAAGGGAGTTCTAATCAAATAATTTAATTTTTAGAAGGTTCAAGACTGTCTTTAACAGGAGAGATTTTGCAATATTTCAGAAAGGTTACTGACTTTTATCGGAAAACCTTTCTGGTTTTTGTTAAGGCTGTACAGGGTTTTGTTAAGGCTGTTTTTGTAAGCTATACAGGGGGAGCTGACTTATCCGACATTTTGGTTCCAAAACTGTCGGGAGAAAAAAATAGTATTTGCACAAAAGCCTCATTGCAGAAAACTGGTGTTCAAGCTTAAGATGTTGTTGCCTGATTGATGTTTGATTATTTTATTCTGTAGATGCAGCCGCTTTAATTAATACAAATTAAAACCAAATAAGGTGTGAAAATTAGATTTATTACAGTAAGCATTTCACAATACATTTTTGTTGAATTTGTGAACTAAGTTATCTTTCTAGATTCACCTTAAAAGGGAAATTTTACTCAACTTATCATCAATTGCTTTACGACATAGCAACTAGCGAATATTATAACGTATTTATAAATACTAGAAACGAGGTTGGATCCAATTTTGTCTTGGAACCAAAATGTCGGATAAGTCAGCCTCTCCTTTCAAGGGGCTCTAGTTTTTGTAAGATGTGTTACTGGTTGAAACTGGGCACATCAGCTGCCTATTATTTTCCAAGAATGTTTCTGAATCGTTTTTACAGTGTATACTGGGAACTTGCAGTACAGTTTTGGGAATTTCTTTATTTTTTCGTGATAAAGGGAAGTCGGAGTAAAAATGTGTACTCACTACTGATTGACAGTGGTCGTCGCTACAACGGCATCGCCGTCTGGACCGACGACTGTCACGTGAGCTGTACCGTGGTCCTCGTGCACTGTGACGTTGACACCGTAGTGGCCTGGGTCGTCGAACGTCCGAGTGTCATCTATTTTCTCTCGGATAGAGTCGGCGTAACTCCTAGAAACCAACTGCTTCACAATCTGAATAAATAAATAAATAAAAATTAATTTGAATTTTGTCATCTTGAATTCAAATTATGTTTTTCGCAATCACGAGTGTGTGTGTATATGTAAGCGTGTGTGTTTGTGTGTGCGTGGCGGGGGGTATTTGTGTGTGTGGTAGGCATGTGTGTTTGTGTCTGTGTGCAGGCATGAGTGTGTGTGTATATGAGTGTGTGTGTGTTTGTGTGTGTATGTGAGTGTGTGGGTAGTTGTGTGTATGTGTTTGTGTATGTGTGTAGGTGTATATATGTATATATGTGTAGGTGCGTGTATGTATGCGTGTAAGTGTAGGATATTGACGAAACCTGGAGACGGTTTTCGCTAGAGGTGCAGCATCGTGAGGACCCGGTCGACGGTGATGCTGTGGAGGGTGGCGGTGGGAAAAATGATAGGAACGTCAAAAACAGTCAAATGAAAGCAATAAGCAATCGTGATTGCTCAATAAATAAGTAAATAAATAAATAAATAAATAAATAAACAAATAAATAAAATATAAAAAGTTTATTTGAATTTTGACATCTTTAATTCAAATTATGTTTTTCGCAGTCACGAGTGTGTGTGTGTGGGTAGGTGTGTATGTATGTGTGTGTGTGACTAGGTGTGAATGTATGTGCGTGTATGTGTGTGTGTAAGATATAGACGAAACCTGGGGACGCTGTTCGCTAGAGCAGCAGCATCGGGAAGGGCCGGTCGATGGTGGTGCTGCAGCGGGAGGCGGGGGGGGGGGGGAATAAAATCATAGGAATCAAAACAGTCAAATGAGAACAATAAGCAATGTAAGATAAATAAATACCTTTGTGCTGAACAGTAAAGTAAGAAAAAACAACGTCAAAAAAAGCACAAATTGCCAATTTGTAATAAGCAATGTGATTGCTCAACAAAAAAAAAAGTATTTTTTAAAAATTAGTTACACAAACACAAGAAATAAATGAGTATTCTGTGAGAACAAGTAAATGGCAATCAACAACGTTTTAAAGCTCAAAACTAGCAGATTACTACATACACGTGTTTCGAGGTTTTATTGCAAATCTTCAAAAAAAAAAAAAGTATACACTGACCGCCGCTTATATGAACCACGCTTGTGCTAAACAGTTTTGATTCCATAAAGCGGCTGATTCAGTAAAGCTGGATTTTATTCTGTTTTTGACAATTTAACTCATTAATGGGGTTGATTTATTTATCCACCAATTCAATTAACCGGAGTTCACTGTATAATTACCTTTGAAACTTAAAATATATCTCCAAAGAAATAAAAAGCATTAAATTACATTAACAATTGCTTTAAAATGTCAAATAATCCACCAATGCCATTGCTTATTGCCTATTTCCCCAAGTGACAAAGTTACTGAAGCCCAAACGACTCCAATCAATTAGCTATCCTATCTTCTTAACGAAAACGTTTATTGAGCAATCACGATTGCTTATTGCTTTCATTTGACTGTTTTTGGCGTGCTATCATTTTTCCCACCGGCGCGGTGCCGCCCTCTGCCAGCACCACCCTTCGCGTCGGCCGGCCTCACGATGCTGCTCCTCCAGCGAAAACCGTCTCCAGGTTGCGTCCATATCCTACACACACACGCATACATACACGCACCAACACACACGCACACACAGACACATACACACACATACACAAACACCACCATACACACACATACCCCTACACACATACACAAACACCACCATGCACACACATACACAAACACATACACACACGCATGCATACAGACACCTACACATACACACAAATACACACAACTGCCCACACATTCATGCCTGCACACAGACCTATTCCTATTCAGAGTCACAACTGACTACAACTGCTTTTATGTCGAGGACTGCATACTAAGTGCCTTGCCTCGATTATTTTTATACACCAATAGATGGCAGCACCATCACCGGATCGAACAGTTAATGAGAATTTAGAACTAGTCCAGGAGCTAATAGCTACCTAGTGCTAGCACTCCCAGAGGTATCGTTTCACTTGGAGGACATTGAGACCACGAGCATATTTAACGTCGCCCAGTCCCCTTTAATGACGACGGTGGGTCTTCGACCATCAAGGTTCGAACCCAGGACCCTCCGGCCCCGAATCCGACACTCTACTGATCGGGCTACCACGGCCCCTGCACACAGACACAAACACATATGCCTAAACACACATACACATACCCCCCCCCCTCACACACACATACAAACACACACTCGTGATTTCGAAAAACATAATTTAAATTCAAGATGACAAAATTCAAATTAATTTTTTCATTATTTTTTTTTTTTATATTTTTCAAAATTTACGTCCAAAACATAAATTTTGAATAACACAAACTATTCATCGAATTTTTTTCGAATCGGTCTATCAACCTGCCCACCGTTAATCTAGACATACTGCGAAAATCTCAACGGCATCGATCTGGTAGTTTCCAAGCTTACCCAAGACATACAAATTTGGAGTTTGTGTTTTATATATAAAGAGATTTTGGGCCATGGTAGCCCGATCGGTAGAGTGTCGGATTCGGGGCCGGAGGGCCCTTGGTTCGAACCTCGATGGTCGAAGACCCACCGTCGTCATTAAAGGGGACTGGGCGACGTTAAATATGCTCGTGGTCTCAATGTCCTCCAAGTGAAACGATACCTCTGGGGGTGCTAGTACTAGGTAGCTATTAGCTCCTGGTCTAGTTCTAAATTCTCATTAACTGTTCGATCCGGTGATGGTGCTGCCATCTATCGGTATATAAAATAATGGTGGCAAGGCACTTAGTATGCAGTACTCGACATAAATACAGTTGTAGTCAGTTGTGACTCAGAATAGGAATAGGAATAAAGAGATTTATTTGACGATTCAATTTGTTCAGATCACGCCTTGGGACTCTCATACGGGCGAAGCGGTTTTTTTTTTACTAAGTGTTTCAAAAATGACTGATACATTTGGAAAATCAATAAAAACTAAACGGGTATTACTGTTTTAATTCCAAAAAAGGACGATAATGCACAGTTACATAACACATAATTTATTATGTGAAATACAGTTGTGAAATGTTAAATTATTAGATAATTGAGTCGAAATGAACTTTGCTTAGACAAAAGGAAAGCAACTGTCTGCAATGAAAGCTTAGAAGCAAAGGATAAGCGTTGCTAATTTTAAGGAGCCTAAACTACTTCGCAGCAAGTCCGTAATTTGGAATTTTCACGGAGGGGCGGGGGAGGGGAGCAAAGGGTAGATACTCAATGTATATTTTTTTCAAAAAAAAAAAAAAACTATGTCGAAGCTAGAAGACAGGTTTAAAAAGGAACAAGTAGATGATAAACGAGCAAATACAATAAAAGTTTAAAAAAAGAAAAAGTATTTCTTTTCTTTTTCTAAATGCAATCTTAAAATATAATTTAGGAGCATCGAGATTGTGTCTTATTACATTACCTCACCTGGGCGACCGAAGCATGTTTTAAATAGGAAAAACAAAAGCTGAAATACTGCGAGAAAGATTTAAAATATTGTAATGAAATAATCACAACAAAAATTCTAAGTACTTGAATGCTCGAAAAAAAGAGTAAAACAAAAAATTTTATTAAGATAATCAGGAGGCATGATATTTATAATAAAGTGAAAAAATTTCGACCTAATGTATAAGTGTTAACAAAGGCGTACCTAGCATGGGAGACAATCGGGGCGGTAACTTGTGGTGCGTACCTCCCCTTCCCCCCACAAACTTAAAAAAAAAAAAACTTTAAATATTCTATGTAAAAAAAGAAAACATGAAATTCATACGATAGGCCGTCGAAAGGTCAAAAAAGTAAAGGTGTGTATGAAATTGGTGGCCTTTTAATTATGTCAAACATATCTCAAACACAAGTAAAGATAATGGGACTTTTTTTTTTTACAGGAACTCACAACTAGGCTTACGTATTGACAACATGAACCTAATCCTGAGAATAGTGTTCACTCCATGAGGAAGTGTAGGAAAAGGAGGAGGGGGCGGTTCGGGAGTTTTCCCCCGGAATTTTTTTAAATTTGCAGTCTTAAGAATATACTTTAGCTTCATATTTTTCAAAAACTTGAAATTTTACATTTCACTTTGGGTTTCACCCTACATACGGGTGACACCCGAAGGGTACCGCCTCGTCCGGTCCTTAAAAGCAACGTCTCTGGTACAGGGGTGATTGTGAGTTTATAAAAAAATACCTGAAAGTTTCAAAGCGAGAACGGGGGGGGGGGTGTAATCTTTGGCCCCTATTACTTAAGTGCACCTTTGCCATAAATAGTTCTGAGTCGAAATAGTGTGTGTACATTTGATTAAAATTTTAATGGGTTACAAAGTTACTTTTGAGCTGGTGTTATACAAAATTATCTTGACATTTGTCCATCTTAAGGGATAGGTGTCCATCTTAAGGCTCTTGCAGGTATATTTGATGAGTATTATATAATTTTAAAAAAATGCGGAGGTAGGGAGATAAAAGCATAACAAAAAAAAAACATAATTCCGGTATTTTCGGACATAAAAATACCGGAAATACGTCCGAAAATACCGAAAATAAGGTAAAATACCGGAACACAATCACCCCTGCTGTTAAGTATATTACTCCAGTTCAAAATGTTAAAAGTGCTTTTACTGAAGTCGCAGACGTATTTTAAATAAATATCCGGCTGGAAATTGAAAATTTCTCTATAGAAAACCAAAGCACCCTTCAGGACTTCATAGAGGTCGCCTAAAATTTTGTTTTTGAAACTTCCATTTTGAAAGCAAGGGAGAGTATCTAAATACTATTTCTTCCCCTAACGTCAGCAGCAATAGCCTACAATTGCATATTTACAATTTCATTGTCGAAAAACTACCAGGAGAGGGCCCTCACCGTAATATTGGAAAAACGCCCACTCCCCACTATCAGAGATCGTCTTGACTTTCGTCTTCAGGGCTTCAACTGTGAAAATATTTGTAAGATCCCTGAACCTTTCTTCCTAACCAAAGAGCGTCTAAAACTTCGACATTTATACCTAAACTTTCGAAAAAAAGTTTCGGAAAGAAGTCTTGAAATTCCTTTTCCCTACACCATCGAAAGTCATCTAAATTCAACTTTTCGGATCTTCAACTTCAAAAAACTGTTTGTTCCCAAACATGACCTACAATTGTGTTTTTAAAACTTCGATTACGGAAAAATTCCGCAGAAGGCCCCCGAATCTCTCTTCTCTCAAACATCACCAAAAATCGTCTAAAACTGAGTTTATAAAACAATAATTTCGAAAATATTCCGGAGACGAAACCCCCCATTTCTGAGTCAAAATTATGCTTCAGTAGGTTGACTAAGCTCAAAATACACAAAAAGTGATTAAATCCTGTTCTCTTGTGTTAATACTTCATTAGAAAAAAATTGCAGAGAGTATTATATAAACAGTTATTTTTATCACACATACTGGCTAGGAAAAGTTTCTTTATTTTGTGTGTTTATGCTGATAAGGATGTTTCAGTTTTTAATATTATTTATTAAATGACAATGACAATCCATTTTTACTATGTATACAATTTTTATCCCCTTCTTTTTTAAGCAGCTTGAAATTAGCAGTGTTAAAGTTGGTTCCCCCCAATAAATGTTATCCGACGACGCCAATTGCTCTGCAAGTTAGTAGAAATTAGTGTAAAACCCAGGAAAGGGGTAATTTTCTTTCCAAACGGATCTCGTAACGCGCTTTTAATCTAATTCTTTCTAATTGACAATTTAAATCCTTGCGAATCAAATATTGAACGTCATCAAGCAGGGAGTCCATAACTAAAATTTAATTCAATTTGTTGTTTCAATATACCTTCTACATTTTTGGCTTATGTTATTCAATAACCCTTAGCAAAAGCATAACTTTTGTCGGCTATAGACCTGCAGCTGCCACCTTTTTTGCTTTTTTATATTTAAAAACGAAACACTCACCCGGTAACTTATAAGATTTTTCTACGCTTCCCTACACATAAAATAAACTCCAAAATGTCATTGATTATTTTCGTGGAATGTTTCCGGATTTCACCTATTTCCTGTGAAAATTAAGTATCTTTGTCAGAAAGTTTCCTGAATTGCTACGAGTTGCACGAAGCCAGGCTATTCACTGTTATGAAAAGTATTTTTAGTTACCAGTTTAAACATTAAGTAACTGAATTTATTAAAACTATCTGCTGCAATTCGTTTATGGATCGTGCAGATTGATTGAGCTCCTAATGACTGCAAATAGATACCTGGAGCCCGTATCGCTGAAAAAATCCATATTGATTAAGCTCCTAACAACATCAAATAAGACTCTGGGTTCAGTAGCTCTTCAAGAATTGCAGGCAAGTGAGGTACTTAGTACTTACTTGCAATTCTGTAATTGCTTTAACCATGGTTGCAATTATGCTTCGTAGCTTTGTTAGTAAATCAGGTAGGTGCCCAGCTATTATTTAAAAACCTCCCCAAGTGTTCTCTAAGTTCCAGAGACATGACTGGCTTCAACCAGTGGCTCCCAAAAGTGTTCGTACACTTTGAAATTTTTTAGTAAAACCAAAATAACTCGAAACTAAATTTGAAATATTTTTCCACATCATTCCTATGTCATTCTAAATACAACCCATTAGTTTTTTCAAAATATTGACGCATCTTCTTTTTGAAATGAGTCAGAAAACGAAGAGACAGAGAAATAACACGCTACGAAAATCATCGTACACTCGAATATTTTCGAATAAATTCATGATTAAAATTATCATATGCCGTTTTATTAATATTTTTGCATTGTGTTGACCCTTATAAGTCATTTGACTTTAATGGTTTGTTTATTTATTCCTTAATATTGTGCTTATTACCGTAAAATGGTGGTATTCGTAAAAAACAGCAAACACCATTTAAAATTTGAATTTTTTGCCCACAGCAGTGGCGTAGCTACAGTGTTTGCCACCCGGGGCGGTTCCTCAATTTGCCACCCTTTCATTGTGAAATAGCTAATACATTAAATTGTCAAAGCTGTTTAAATTATAATTAGAAATTTAATTGAAGAAAACAAGACGTAATTAATTTCTATATACTTGCAAAAGAAAAAAAAGGAGGGGAGAAAAGGGACCACATGGAGAAAATTGCTAAATTTACGCATAAAAAGCGTAATTCCAATCAATTTTTAGTAAAGTTCGGGGTGAGGGCGGGTTGGGTTTGCTCCCTATTTTTTTCAAAACTGAAATCTCTTTTACTGTTTCCTTGTTGACGTTAGGGAATCGGTGTGCACCGCAAGACAATTTTCCGAAATCAAAGTTTAAAATGCAGCTTAGCTACTTTGGGGAGCTTAAGAAAAACGTTAATGGTCGAATACTGATTTCGAAAATTTTAAGCTCTGAAGTATACAATTTTAGGCTATCTTTGGCAACGCAATTGCATGTGTATTCTAACTCAGTTGTAAGAGTTAGGAAAGAGATTGGCGCTGAGGTTTCTTACTAAAATATTTTTAAAATTGAAATCAATTTTAAAGGTATCTTCGGTGGTTTGGTAGACTATTGAAGGTTCGGGTTCTTTCTTTGGGAAATTTTCGGCACCGAAGTCTCAAAAACGCAATTTTAGGCTATCTTTGGTTACGTTAAAACAATCTTTGGCTATCTTTGGTGGCGCTTCCAAAGGGGGCACAAAAATGTTGTGAAACCAAGCAGCTTTCTCGTGGAAAAGGTTCGTAATTGACGTCCGACTTTAGGCTTTGTTTGATAATGTTAGGAGCAAGAGGGGGTAGAGTATTAGGTTTCCCTCTCAAAATCTTTCTTAAAGCTGTAGTTCATTTTAGGTTAACTTTGAAAAGGAAGGGTTAGCGAGCTCTCCCACCCCCGCAAATTTCTAAGAAAGAAAATTTGAGCTATCTTTGGTGCCGTTATAAAAATGAGTGAGTAGTTCGGCTTTTCTTCCTCAGAAAATTTTTCAAATTTGAAGTTGTCAAAACACAGTTTTTCTCTTGGAGACGTTAGGTAAGAGAAGGGGAGGGGGGAGGGTTTAAGAACTCTCTCTCTCGGAAAAATTCCGAAATTGAAATCCTGAAAACGTTTTTTTTTTTTGGCTGTCTTTGATCATGTTCGGAATTAAGGATATTCAAGGTTCAAATGCTGTTTTCACAAATTGGTATTGAAGTATCGAAGTTTCAAAAACGTAATTTTAGGCTATATACTGAGACTTTAGAAGGGAGGATGGGAGTTTTCTCCATGAAAGTTTTCAGAATTGAAGGTCTAACTATGTACTTTTTGGCTGTGTTTGACAGGTTAGAGGAAAAGACAGGGTTCAGGGCTCTGAACAGAAATTTTGAAGCATTGAGGTCTAAAAACCTAATTCTAAGCTATCTTTGGTGATAACAAGAAAAAGGATGAAATATTCGAGAGCTCTCCCACCTAGAAACATTCTGAAGCTATCTTTCCCGCTGTTAGATTACAAAGTGGAGGGGGGAGAGATTCCCAACCAGAATTATTTGAAACTGAATACGCTAAAACACAATTTTAGACTATTTTTGGCTTAGTTGAGGGATAAATGACCAAACCAAATGTTGAAAAATGAAATTCGCTTAACTTCCACAAGAAATAGACTAACATGTGATACAAAGTTGTGGGATAGATTTTCTGCTCTCAAAAGCGAGAAAATAGAAATCCATTTTACTTCCCGCTCCTCCCTAGCTACGCGACTGCATACACACATACACACATACGCACATACATGCGTACATACGGACGTCACGGGAAAACTCGTTGTAATTAACTCGGGGATCGTCAAAATGGATACTTCAGATGTGTATACGTTCTTAGGCATGTATCCACATGTGGTCGGGTTGAAAAAAAAAATCAATATTCATTCGGGGGCTAGCAAAATGGAAATGAAGGCCAATTTCTGAGTAAAATTTTTTTTGCGAATACAATACTTCCTTTTTTGTAAAAGGAAGTAAAAACAAAAAGAAGTCAAAAAATAAAAATAATAAATGAAATAAATATCGAAAATTAAAAATTGGAAAGTAGGGTATTGAGATGGGAGAAAATGTCTGTCGGTCTGTCGTCTGTCCCCCTCAAAATAACATTTGAGTGAATCGTCCGATTCGAACGAAATTTTTTTTGTTCGAAAGATCTTGGCGAGGACGCCTCATTCCTCTGTTTCACTTTTTAATTTGATTTTTTTTGTTCAATTTTGAACAGTTCAAAAAAAACTTAACAGTAGCGCCTACGGGGAAGTTCAAGGTAATTCCGAGCTGTGAGGCGAATTTGCTTGCAACAAACTTTGCAGGAAAAAGCTTTGGATGAAAAACTTGTATATAAAATATCTTTTTGATTTGAACAATTTTCCGTTCAGTTTTGAACAATTCAAATCCCTTAACATTAGCGCCTACGGGGAAACTGAAAGTCAATGAAGATTCCATAATTGAAGGCGGATTTACATCAAACAAATTTTGCTGGAAATAGCTCTTGACGACAAACTCCAGACTCCGACTCCGAGAATTTAGGGGCGTGTGATTCCGACTCCGACTCCTGTGCCCGACAGTTAGTCGGACTCCGACTCCTGTGCCCGACAGTTAGTCGGACTCCGACTCCCGGACTTCGACTCTGACTTCGTAGCTTTGGCAAAAATTTATACACGGGGGAAAAGTGACTGACTCTGATTCTTGGATATTCGACTCCGACTCCGACTTCTTTATCCTAAAATGAGATTAACTCCAACTGTGACGCCATGGTTTTAACTGTGAAATAATTATTGTTAACTAGCCGCCTGCGGCGACCAGCTGGTCCGCCTTTTTACGCCATTCGCCTTTTTGCGGCAGGGGTGCCGCCTTCGGCGGCTGCTTAAACAATTTAGCGACGACATTAATCAATGTTTTTCTCTTATAAATCAGTATTATCATTCGTTTTGTTACGCCAATGTTGCCGCCTTCGGCGGCTGCTTAAATAAATTTCGTGGCGGTGTCAATCAATCTATCTATATCATTAATAATTTGAATAAAATATTTTCTAGATCTGTCTCCAGTTTCGTCGTGTGGAATATTTTTAAAGGAGGGGGAGGGGAGACACAAACAACGTACTCTTCATGCAAATTTTGTCGAAAAATAACAAAAAGCACTTCCACTTTTATGTGAAAGCATTGTTTTTTCAAAGTCATGGTGTATGTGGGGGAGGGAGCGGGGTATTGACACCCAATGTGCAAGCAGCCACCTACGGCGGCTGTTTGGCTAACTTGTCATTTACCTTTTTACTTCAAGTTTTGCCGCCTTCGGCGGTTGTTTAAACAAATTTGGCAGCAGTATTAATCAATCCATCACTATCTTTTTATTTGTGCCATTCACATTTTTACGCCAAGATTGCCGCCTTCGGCGGCTATCTACCTTTACAATCTATCTCTACATTTTCTTATCCATCTCTATTTATTTTGACCTCCTCGCCCATTTCCTAATAAAAACAAAGAATACTCAAAAAACCGCTTTTTTTATTTAAGTAGAGCAAAAAAAAAAAAAAAAAAAGCTCAAATTCCCCGTAGTGTGCAAAAAGTAGCGTTTGAGAAAGATAAAAAAAATCTCGCTGTTTTTATTGAATTAATGCGCACAACTATGAAATGTAACGTAATATAGATACAGCAAAAGGTCCAGCTGGGGGGGGGGGGATAGAAAAAGAAAATAAATGCAATCCCTAAATAAAACAAAAAAAAAAAGGACAGAAAAAAAGCAAGCGCTGCCGAAAAAACACGTGGTCATCACGTCAGAAAATGTAGAAGTAAGCTATATAGTAAAAAAAAAAAAAAAAAGATTAACATTGCTTGCGATTAAGATTCCATCGTAAATATCGAATCGAAACCCAAGTAGTGACGTCACAGGCATAAAAAATTGAAGAACGCTTTTTTCGACTGATGCGTGAAAGGACATGATGTGTTCAACATTAAAAAAATTGTAAAAAAAAAAAACTATTGCGTATTTTTAAGAACTTTTTTCTTTTGAAGAGGGCGAAATGTTTTTACTATTACCAACTTAAATTTCAGAAATGAGGCTTTGATACTTCTCGCAGGATGATATTAGAAAGAAATAAAACCCAGGAAAACATGCAAATTGAAAGTTTTTACAAAAATTCATAAGAAATACAAAAATCGCTCTATCTTCAAAATTTTTTTGTTCATCACATTTAAAATTAAATTTCCGACACTATAGTACCAAAAATATTTGTCTGGCGCGATTGGTTCGGGGTCTGTGAGGTTAAAAGTACTAAAAATTGCTAAAAATCACATAAAACATTAAATAACTTTTTTCTAATTAAAATATCAAAAATCGAAGCCCGAGGTGCACAACTTCAGCAAAAACTACACCTGTATACCAAATTTCATCTTTCTAGGCCTTACCGTTTTCCCGGGATGCGCGCCACACACACACACACACACACAAATATCTTATTACTTTCTTCTAATCTGATATATAGAAGAAAGTATTGGATTCGTGCAAATTTTCGAATTTCGAATTTTGACGGATTCGAACGTTTTGAGGTATGCTGAGTCCATTTCGACTATTTTTGGAAAATGTCTGTCTGTCTGTGTGTATGTGTGTGTGTGTGTGTGTGTATGTGTGTGTGTATGTGTGTCACGTCTGTGTGTGACCAGTTTTTTGTGGCCTCTCTACAGCAAAAACTACCGCATGAAATCGAACGAAATTTGGTACACATATGTGCCGCTATGTGAACTTGTGCCCATTGGTTTTTCGCGCGAATTCCTCCAAGGGGGGTGGAGCAATGGGACGTTTTTTGAGTTGCGCGTGCTTGCTATTCTTCAGGAAGTAACTGGCGGAATCAAACAAAATTTAGTCCATATGTTGCCCCTAACAGGAGCAGATGATGATTTAATTTTGGTGTCAATAGCTCAAACGGGGGTTGAGTTATAGAACGTTTTTTGTCGTCAATTGTGACTGCTGTATCTCAAGAAATAATGAACGGAATGAAAGAAAAATTTATCGGCAAGTAGCCCTTAGTGGGTAAAAAAGCTGATTTTATTTTAGTGTCAACAGCTAAAAAGGGGGTAGCGCAATCGCCCGTTCTTTTTTTCCATTGTGAGTGCCCTATCTCAAGAAGTAATGCTACGTTCTGGTTGAAATTTGGAATATATGTGAATCCATATGTAAACAGGCTTTGGTTCAATTTTGGCGCCAATCGCGTCAAGAGGTGCTGATTTATTTTTATTATCATTATTTTTTAGCGAATAAAAATAGCTTTATTAATGCAACAATAAGAAAGATAAATCGTAATAGATTGTCGTCTGCGTATTTCTCGTGATTTTAATTGTATGGAAATGATCGGAAATATTATCTCAATGATTTAAAATTTTTAACTGTTGCCATCTTATGTTTGTTAACAAATAAAATATTTGTAATTAATTCAAGTAAGGCTTTTAAAATAACTTTCAATTTTCGCTCTTTGCTTTGCTTTTGCAATAATTCAGACATCGGGATGGTCGTCAATGCATGTGTAATTTTGTTTTTGTTGGGAATATTGCTTCCTCGTCAAGCATGGGGAGAAATCAGAAAAAAAAGAAAAATATAGAAGAAAGTTTCGGAATGGCCACAACATACTAGTTTTATTATATGTATAGGAGATATGACTTGTTTTTAGTTTCACTCTAAAGTTTTAATTTAGGTATTAAATTTTCGGTGGATTAACTCGAAGTCATTTATGTTTTGACATAAAGATATGCGCAGACGATTATTATTATTATTATTATTATTATTATTTTTTTGACAATGAAAATTATTTCTTTAAGTTGACATTTTATTGTTTTTATTTATTTTGGTAAGTGCATTAATTTATTAAAAAAATATTTTTGGCAACAGGGGAAAAAGAAACGATTTTTTTTTTTGATATGATGTATTTATTTTAATGAGCTTATTAATTTTAATTATGATTTTCTGGTTTTGAAAGCTCTTAAAGATTTTTTTTTAATGGAAAAAAGTGTATTAGCTGCTTTGTTTAAAAGGTGCTGCTATTTTATTTGTTCGTTTTTTTTTTCTTTTTTTACGCATCTAGTTTTTTAGATCAGTGATTAATATTTTATTCCTAGAAATCAGCTTAAAATAATAAAAAAAATATGTTTGAAACAATTTGCGATTTTAGCTATTTTTGAGAACATTGACCAAGTACTAGAAAGTAGTATAGGTATACAGGATAGTAGACTCGTTTAGTTCTAGACAGAACTTCTTGTTTCTCCATCTTTTTGAAAGTCGATCTCCGAATTTACTGATCTCTTCGCAGTGCGATTAACGGTTAAATCAGTGCTCTCAACAGTCCTTTCCTGTAACTTGTGGCAACAAATCTGAAAGCAGTATCAAAATATTTTACTGTTCCCATATAAATTTCTAGTTTTTAAGCATATGTTTCAGCTTGAATTGGCTTGTCATGTCACAAACATGTCATACCAAAATGATTTTCACATGCTTAGGAGTTTTTAAATGTAGTTTTCGTGATTTTCATCACATACAATAGAATAAATAAAATCACGAAACATTTTGAAAAAAAAAATTACATAAAATTTTTTTTAAATAAAAGCACGCATAATTTTTGTGCAAATATGACTTATAAATGTTTTAAATGTGGCTACAAACTTTAAACAATAGTTTGTTTTATACTAGTATTCTAAAATTATACTCTGTATCAACTAATAGTTAAATGTCCTTCCGTTACCGCATTTTCTGTCCTTCCGTTACCATTAAAAACCATATAAATTAAATATCCATTAAAATTATAAGTATGCCTCCTTGACGAGGGGCATAATTCTGCTTTGCATAAAAAACATTAATTTCCATATCCAATAGGTTCTTGGTGAACTAACTGAGATGTAGTATTTTGGTAACGGAAGGACATCAAATTATCACCTTAGTAATGAACCTATTTCATGGTTGAATAAAAATAAATTTTAAATTACTTACCAAAACGTTTGACTAGTCATTTAAAAGATAAAAGTTAACCTAAATATTATATGCTGATAACAAGTTTATTGAAATTAAAGTATGTAACAAAAAAGAGACTTTTTGCTCCGTAAAAATACAAAGAGAAAACTTGATTTTTCCCTTGATTTTCTTGAAATCATTAAACTATTTGGGAAAAACAGGTTAAGATTCAAGAAGTTAATTTATTTCTGAAGAGAATGGTATATGGCAAGTGGCAGAATATTAAGTGTTAAAATTCAAGTGTCATGTCGCCTTTTTCCTGGAATTCACCATATAGCGAATTTATGACGTAATAGTCTCAATCATCCTTGTGCACTGTTTTTAACAGTTCAACATGTGCTATTTAACATTTTATTGCGAAATCACGACTATAACGAAGTTTTCATTAGATCCCTTCAACTTGAAATCCCCTTGGTATAAACGGGTGCTACTGCATTACCTTTTAAAACATAACACACAAGACCAACTACGAAAAATTTTTGTAATTTGGTTTCTTTATTTTGATATTATGTGTCTATTTAAACAGTTTAATATACATAATTTAGTTCCAGAACCGAAGTTTCATTTTTATAGATCAACTATCTGAAAAATCTTGAAACATTGAAAATGCTATTTTTGCCCATGAAAACGATGCAATTTCATATTATCGGTTTCAGATTAAATACAAAGTTAAGGGGGTCCGGGACACAAAAATCGTCAAATTTTGCAATTTTTTTTTATCATGTAAAAAATTACTCCGTGTTTTTCTGCTTAAGAGGAGGTTTGAATTTTGTTTCTATCTTAAATAGAACGAAAGATATAATTATTTTTGTTTCATGCACCTAACTAATGTGTACTTAACTTTAAAACTTTAAACGCGTTTTTCTCCATGATGCAATTTTTCCCGATTTCTTGCATTCAAACTCTTATAAGTCAGGAACCGATAAAGATAAAGTAATGAAACTTGGAGCATATCTTTTTCAAACAGTTTACTTTAAATTTTATTCGTCAAATTTGAAAAAAAAAAAAAACGTTTACTGCAAAAATTACGATATTTTTTAAAAAAAGTATCTTCGAATTTTTCGAAATTTTTCTTCTAATATTTTTTATTTTTTATTGAATTAATATTTTTAAAATCGCCGAATAAAAATTAAAGCTTACATATTTGTGCGTAATTCATCGAAAAAAAATTGAAAATTGTTTAAGAATATTTTGATTTATAGCAATTTAAAGCAACCCCATTTTTTATAAAAAAAACTAATTAAATATAAATAAAAATTTTTCTTTTTTTCATATTTATGTTATGATTTTGCTTATTAAATAAATGGTGAATCAGTGCAAAAAATTTCAAAACTCTAAAGTATATAATAAAAAAAATTTCAAAATGTGTCCCGGACCGCCTTAATGAGGCAATCGTTTCAAAATCGTGGTTTAGAATACATGAAAACGGGTCCAATAATGTACAATATTTTTTCATAACTTTTAGAATCTCATTTTTAAGAGCATTATTTTTCTCTTCAGTAGCTGATGAATGTTTAATGCATTCTTAGTAAGTAGAAAGAAGCAGGGGTGCCCAGACCATCCCCCCAAGTTCAATGGCGCAAATCCCCCCCCCCCTACCCCAAATTTTCAACCCTCATTCCCTTTTATTTTTTAGGTCCCTTTTTTATTTTAATTATTTTTTTAAATATTTATTTTTTTTATTATTTATAATTGTTATTATTATTTTATTAGAAAAGTTCTGTGCTACGCCAATGACACACACACGCACACAAACTAAATAAATAAATGAAATAAAATATAATGAGAATAAAATAAAATCAAATAAATAATTTAAATTAAAATTAAATCACTAAATAAGTTTAAATACATAAATTTAAAAAAAAATAAAAATCCCTCCCAAAATTTTAATTATTCTTATCTAAAGTTAGTTTTTATGCTTTTTTTTTTTTGTAATGTCTGAAGCGGAGGTTTTTGCAAAATTCTTTTCCAAAGTGAAGAACTTTTCAGCGCTTAACTATTGATACAAATCAATTTTTATACTTTGACAGTCCAAAATAAATTGTTCTGAAAAGATTTTGGGCTTTTTTAAACTTAAAAGGGCTTTAAAGTAATAGAAATGTTGTATTTTCTGCAAAACAAACTTTATTTTTTTATTTCAAAACAGCGAAAAAACACCCTTCTACTTCTTTTCGACATAGCGAGAGAATAATTTAAATATGCTGCGAAAAAAAAAAAAAAAAAAAATTGATGAAGATCATAGTAGGTACTCCGGAAATATGACTTATTTAATCTCCCAATTGAAAAGCATAAAAACTGAGTTTAGATAAGGAGTGGCAACACCCAACTATTCACAGAATACTTTCTGTTATTTACACTGAAAGAGATTAAGAATTAGCTTGAAATTGATACCAATTTTTGCTTAATTGGCTGAAAAATAAAGAACTTAGAGAGATTTTTCAAAGTTCATGCCAATACGATGTCTCCGAAAAATGATCCAGGGGTGATTGTGAGTTCATCAAAAAATACCTGAAAATTTCAAAGCGAGAACGGGAGGGGGGAATCTTTGGTCCCTATTACTTAAGTGCACCTTTGCCATAGTATTAAATAGTTCTGAGTCAAAATATTGTGTGTACATTTTATTAAATTTTTTATGGATTACAAAGTTACGAGTTGGTGTTATACAAATTATCTTGACATTTGTCCATCTTAAGGGATAGGTGTCCATCTTAAGGCACTTGCAGGTATATTTGACGAGTATTATATAATTTTTAAAAAATGTGGAGGTGGGAGATAAAAGTATAACAAAAAAAAAAACCATAATTCCGGTATTTTCGGACATAAAAATACCGGAAATACGTCCGAAAATACCGGAAATTCGGTAAAATACCGGAGCACAATCAACCCTGAAATGATCAAAATTGAATGTTAAAAAATTCTCCAAAGAGAGCGTAATTTTTATTAAAAAAAATCGAAAAAATTAATTTGGGAGAATCTTATAGATATCTATTATTTAAAAAAAAAAATAATGGACAAAATCGGAGACATGACAGCACGTGGCATTAGGCGATTTGACGTGAAATGATCCATATGAATTTTCATGTTTCCAATATTTTTATTTCTACTTATACATTCGTTCACTGCACAGCTGGGAACATATAGTTTTATAAGAACTTGCAATACAAAGGATTAAAATAATTTATTCCAATTTGGCTTTTTGTATGCAAATTCTCAAAATAAATGAATGACAAGGGATATTTCGATATTTTGAAAATTTGCACGGTCGTCAAATTCTCGGGGTGAACAACTATACTTTGGTAACCCTGTTGCTTTGTGATACCTGTTGACCTTTTGTGCAAAACGAAATTTTCTACTCTCGGTTTGCGTATGCAAAGGGAAAAAAAAATATTTCTCGCGCTGGCGTTGGAGCCAAAAATTTGACGCCAATAGATAAAGACCACTAATTTTCCAGCCATCGAAATCTTCCCGAATTTAATGATGTAGCAAAAATTATTTTTAAATAAAGAAAAACCGTTTTCAAAAAACTCCCAGGAATTAAAATGCGAAAAGTAATTGGTTACATTTGCATGCGATTTCATAGTACCCAAACTTATAAATCAAATTTATTTTACTATTCCTGTGCAAAAAGCAACTAAACACTGAAACCTAATTATAAAATAAACACTGATTTTAACTACTAATACGGTAAACTATTTTAATATATAACTAATTACGTACGATTTATTAATTTTTATAATTCACGTTTTGAAGTCAGTGCCTCTTATAAACTACTACCTAACCTAACTGAATACCCACCGAATATTGAACTGAACACTAATTTAACTACGCACGAAATTAGTCATTAAAACCAAACCTAATAATTCAGGTTACCTAGCAGTTTATAGGAGTATATAGAACTATACGATATACTATTTTAATTAGTTAAGTATTAAAATAGTATATCGTATAGTAACTAAAATCAATGTTTATTTTTTAATTGTGAGTCTAGTTTAGTTGATTTTGTACTGGAATATTAAAATAAATTTGATTTATAGGCTTGGGTAGGAAATCGTAAGTGTGACCAATTATTTTTTGCTTTTTAGTTCTTGGATTCTTTTGAAGGGGAGTTTTTTTATTTGAAAATAATTTATTTTTTGCTTTTTAGTGGTGTAAGTATAAAAAAGGCACTTAGGATAGAGTATGTGGTACATGATGAGTAGGCCTTATTTACGTGCATATCGAATGAGAGTGCGTCGAGCAACTGAGTCTGAAAACAAAAGATGACCCAAAAAGAATAATAGTAAATATTTGTGAAGGATTATTTTGGATAATTACTGTCATTTGAAACATAGACTTGTAAAATTAATATCGAATCAGCTTGTGAGGATTTTTACAACAACATTAAAACCAAAAAAGACTTTCGAAATAAAGTCCTAGCGAATAAAAAATACATGTAAATATTGTTCAAGTTTTTGTTCCTCATTCAAAGTATTTCTTCTTATTGAAGTAACCAATAAACCTTAACATGTAAGAAATAAACAGTTTAAATTTATCTGCTTGGGTCATTTATTATTATCCCTGGTTTAGGCTCATAATTAGTATTTATTCGTACCATTGAGAATGAACTACCCTCTAAAACACATTAAAAACCAGCCAGGGGTGTGTTTCCTTCAATGGTGTTTGTAATCCAAAAGTTCCAAAAAATTTGGGCTGACAACGATTTCTAAATTTTTCTAAAGCTGAAAATTTGTCTGGGAAAAGAAAAAAAAACTTTAAAAATGTTTCTTTTCAATATTTTTTGTTTGCATGTGTCTAATTTTTTAGGGGGGGGGTTAAGTTTCTCATAGTTTCTGAAAATTTCAGTCTTCAAAAAATTTACCTGAGCCCACTATCATCCCTGGTTCCGAGGGGTATTCTGGTGTCCCGATTGAACATTTCAGAAATCTGGCAAGCCTAGCTATTATGTATGAAGAAAATTGTGTTCATCATCAGTTCGACTTTATCAAATTGTTCTTTCCGAAAGCAAATACACGAATCTCCAATTAAACCAACCCAAATCGCTTAAAGTGTTCCCATAAAATTTGAAGTTTCCTCGATTTCGACGTGAGTTTTCTATTTGTCTGTTGCCGTGAACGTAGCCACAACGTATTTGAAGAGTTTTGAAAATTTCTATAGGGCCCCCCTCATCAGACCCAGACCAAATTTCTATGGGACCACCTGGGAAGCTTTCCCTTTCAAACAAAAAAATAATTTTTCACATTGGTCCAAACGTTTTCGAGTAAGCAGGGATCATACATAAAAAGCTTCCGACGAATTCTAAAAGAAAATGTTTTTTAAGGGGGTCCGGGACACAAAAATCGTCAAATTTTGCAATTTTTTTTATGATGTAAAAAATTACTCCGTGTTTTTCTGCTTAAGAGGAGGTTTGAATCTTGTTTCTATCTTAAATAGAACGAAAGATATAATTATTTTTGTTTCATGCACCTAACTAATGTGTACTTAACTTTAAAACTTTAAACGCGTTTCTCTCCATGATGCACTTTTTCCCGATTTCTTGCATTCAAACTCTTATTAGTCAGGAACCGATAAAGATAAAGTAATGAAACTTGGAGCATATCTTTTTCAAACAGTTTACTTTAAGTTTTATTCGTCGAATTTGGAAAAAACGTTTACTGCAAAAGTTATGATTTTTTTAAAAAAAAGTATCTTCGAATTTTTCGAAATTTTTCTTCAAATATTTTTTATTTTTTATTGAATTAGTATTTTTAAAATCGCCGAATAAAAATTAAAGCTTAGATATTTGTGCGTAATTTACTTAAAAAAAATTGAAAATTGATCAAGAATATTTTGAGTTATAGCAATTTAAAGCAACCCCATTATTTAAAAAAAAACTAATTAATTTAAATTAAAAAATTTTTTCATATTTATGTTATGATTTTGTTTATTAAATAAATGGTGAATCAGTGCAAAAAATTTCAAAACCCTAAAGTATATTATAAAAAATTTTTCAAAATGTGTCCCGGACCCCCTTAAGTCGGTTAAAAACTTACTTGCAGTCTAGAAATACGTGTAAACAATCTGTCTTCAAGGTTGTAATCTTTTGTTTAGTTCTACTGACAAGAGTAAGCAATATCTGTTTGTCGTTTACTCAAGATATTAAAACCGAACCTTCAAAACAGAATCTATGTTTGCAGTGGCGCACAGAGAAATTTTGCAAGGGGAGGGTCCATAGTTAAAGTCCCATTTTCATAACATACCCCAATGTGCCGTCAAACATATTGACTTGATTTTATTGATTCTTGAGAACAAAAACAGTAAAAAATAAATTATTGAATAAATAATTAGCACTAATTAATAAAAAATATTAATAACAGATACTTAAATTACCAGAAAGCAAACGAATTTATGCAATGTATTTACTTTTATCATTGTTCATAAATGAAAACAGATGCCCAAATTCAAGTATAAGAAGCATCAAGTCTGAAGAACAAGAAAAATCTCATTTTAACCTGTAATTACAAAACTAAAAACATTATTATTACTGTGTTTTCATTTACAGTCACCCATCTGCCTCTATAGGTTTACAAAACATCGTAGAATAAAATTTAGTTTTCTAGTTCATTTTTCGATTTAATTTATAACTTCCTCAGTGTGTGATGGTGACATTGCTTGAATGCAGCAGTACAAAAACACATTAAACGTTCATCATACATAGTACTATTTAAGTATGTTTTTAGCCTTCTCAAAGTCGAGAAAGATCTCTCGCTTGTGCGATTCGTTCGTTACAAGAAATGTACACATTTTCTAAAAAATCTTTTAACAAGAGGATTTTTTTCTCTATTATTAGAACTGACATTCTTGTTTTCTTTGTTTGGAAATATTTTGTGTATAAAGTACATAGAATCATAATCAGTTGAAATAAGAAGAATTCAAGAGCTATGGGAGGGGTCCGGACCCCCTGGACCCCTCCCTTGTGTGCGCCACTGATGGTTTGTTCTTCCGCAAAAGAAACTTCTTTTCCCGCACGCAAATCTGTTCCACTGTATGCCTATGGCAGATTCTGAAAGTATGCAACAGGAGAAAAAGTTCCTCAATGTCCGAAAACATCGTCGATTGTCGATACCAATGTTTGCTCGATGTTCGTAAATATTTCCTGCCTGCTTCGCCCTGGCTTAAACAGTTCAAAATTTAATGTCATCAAAACCCGATTTCATCTTTAGATAGATTGCTTTTCATGAGAAAATACAAAGTTGGTGTGTATAAATATTTTAGTGCTTTCAGCGATTTGAAGGCTTTAAAATACCTACGAAATACAAATCGATGTGCTTTTGGCATATTTTCTGGAATTACTAACTGCTAAGCATCATCCGAAATCGAATCGGCTGCGTGCACTTGTATCGAAAAAAACTTGAAACTTTGAAAAGGTAAACATCCAAAACACATAGCAAATTATTGGATTTGAATCAAGTTATTCAGAAGTTGGAAAAACTTTTGAATGAGAAACAAAAAAGTATTCTTAAAATGATTGCAATTCATTCACTCATTTTTTCTGTAATACAGTTCGTGACATCCGCCTTTAAATCTAAAAAAAACGGGTTAAGACGTCAGTAGAACAGGAAGTTATAAATAGTTAAGTAAAATCAAAAACCATCTTTCCATACAATTCTTGACACCGCTCCCTGTTTTTCTGAACTTCCAAACTGCCTGCGCATGGCATAATCGATTTCAAAGCGGGAACATAAATCGGGGATGCGGTTCATGTTCCTCTTAGTACTTACTGAAAGAAACAAGTCTCTAGCTCAATTCTTTGCAAACCGAAGCTGAAAAAGTTTGCCATCTTTAGTTATTCCTGCAACATCTCTAAAGACTACCAAAGAAGAGTCCATCAAAGGTAGGTAAAACAATTTTCAAATAATTAACTGTTTGAAATATTAGATGAAAGTTGCTTTCCCTGGGACATTATTTTCTATTTATTTGACATTAATTGTTTTCAGTGGCGGCTCGTGCATTGAAAAAGTGAGGGGGCCAGACCATGGGTGCACGCAACCCCTCGGGTTTTGAAAACAAAAAAGAATTTTTTTTTTAAATATTCTTTTAATATTTACATCTCAAAATAGTTATTTGTGTTAAATTAATAAAGTTAGATTCTTTTTAAACAAGGGACAAGCTACAAAATACTTAAACTACTAAGTAAATCACGAAATATATTAATCTCATGTTTATGTCCATGATCGCCGCCAGGGTGGTGTACTTTCACCCCTGACTTTCAAAATTAAAATTTAAAAATCAGATTGGGAAAAGCTACAAAATACATCACGAAAATTATTATAGTTTATATCCAGTACGCTTTCCGGCGCTGCAGTACGTCTCCCCCTGCAGGACTGGTAAGGGGCTTCAGGGGAGGCTTTTAATAATAAATAAATTTTAAAAAGCAATATTAATCTAATATTTTTAATAGTATTATTATATTTAATCTTTTAATAACTAATTATTTTGAATGAGTAAAATTAATTTTTATTTAAGGCAAGACCAATTTACAAGACTGCAAAAATATTGTTATCAGAGAAATGTGTAAAAATTATAAATTAAAACCATTTAACAAAGATAAAAATACATCTCAGTATTCGTTTTAAAATAAATAAGATAAAAATTGATGAACTAAATTTGTAAAAAGGAAAAATAAATAAATTAAGAAACTAGGTAGTAAAAAAATTCAGAGCGATTCTCATGCTAGTGCACCTTTCTGCATATTATTCCATGGGCCAGATACAGAATTTTTCTGCGGACGAAGAAAAAAAAAATATCGAACTCTTTATTTTCTTCAAATTATTGATTAACTTCTCACATTTTCTTTAAAACTACATGAGAAGTAACTTAAAACAAGTAATAATTTCTGTGTAACAGTGGGAACACATTTTTTGAATTAAAAAAAAATAATATTTTGACAATATATGCATTCATATACATTAAACACAACACACAGCAGTGGCGCAACTAGAAAATAGTTTTTAGGGTGGGGAGGGGTACAATAGGGAAAAAATCTGATCAATTTGATTGATTTGATTTGCTCATCAAATCTCTCAATGTTGAAACTTTTAGAAGTTTTTAAAACGTAATTTTAGACTGTCTTTGGTGATGTTATGGGAAAGATAGTACAGAGGACTCAGCGGAAATTTGCAGAAATCGAAGCCTTAAAATGCGGTTTTAGACCATATTTATTGACGTTATGCTAAGGGATGGAGGTTCGGGACTCTCCCCGATCTTTTTTCCTTTTTTTCGAAAAATAAATAGAAATCAATTCCTTCTCCCCCCCCTTCCAATTTTCCGAAATTGCAGTTCCTAAAACTCAATTGTAGACAAACTTTTAAGATTTTTACGAAAAGGGGTACTGACACTCTCCACTGGAATTCTTTTCAAAATTGAATCCTAAAAACTTAAGCACAAGATTCTATGGTAATATGAGGAGGAGAGACTATTCCACTTAAATTTTTCGTAAGTCGCTGTTTACAAAACCTATGTTTTGATGATATTAAAGGAAGGCGGTTTGGGGCCCTTACCCGAATCTTTTCTGAAAATGAAGGCTTAAAAACGCGATAGTAGGACCATAATTGGTAACATTAGTGACAGCAATCTTTTGAAACTGAAGTTCCAAAAACTCAATTTTAAGCGATTTTCGAACGCAATTTTAAGCGATGTTGCAAGGTATTCTGAGACTTTCCCTGGAAATGTTGCGAAATTGAAAATCTGGAAATAAAAGTTGAGATGTTTCGTAATATTTTTGGCGGGAAGGGGGTGGGGGGGGGGGATTCGGAAAGACTTTTATTTTCAGACAAACTTAAAAAATGGGAGAAAGAAATAATACGGGGCAGGGAGGGGGGTCAACTAGATGTAACTATTGAAAATTTAAATTCAAATTTTTATTTCCTTTTTGAAGGAAAAGTTGAGAATATTAAGAGGAATTTTATTTCAGGGGGAAAATGCAACAAAGTAATATCAAAAAAATATATTTCCTGGACCCCCGCCCTTTTCCCTCCCACACAAACATTCCATTTTTTTTAAATTTCAAGCACGCACGCACAAAAAAAAAAAAAAAAGAAAGAAGAAAAAAAGAAAAATAAATAAAAAAATTATGAATTATTGTCTGAAAAAAGTGAGGGGGCCCAGGCCCCCTCCGGCCCCTTCCACGAGCCGCCACTGATTGTTTTCAAAATTTACCCTGGTGTTATTCTTTTAACCTGTGCGTATATACATTCTTAATAGGTTTCGATCTTATATCTATTGGGGAAAAAATATACAGTTGAGTGTGCCCATACTTGGGACAGTTCTGAACCTTAACCTTTAGTAGCATATAGCATATTAATCATATGTTTTCCATTTGAACGAAGTAGTTCTACTTTTAGGAAGAGCTTTAGTACTTCATCTCAGGCCATGATATCGATGTGTAGTTATGTACTTTAAAAAATAAGATTAAAAAATGTTCATTGTCTCACACACACACAAGTTAGGGATCCTCCTTCGTAACTTAAGACACTATACATTTTGATTTTTCTTTTATGTATGCAGCAATCGATAATAGTTTAAGGTTAAGGCACCTATTATAATCGCAAAAAAGTCTATTTTACTACTAAATAAAGAAAAAATATCATTAGATAGAAATAATTTAGTGTTTTCAGCTTTCGCAGATTTCAGAATGTACACTTGCCCTGAAAATATTGATTGTCTCCCCGGCTTTCTTGATTATTTTGAATGCAATGTTTCCACGTTCTTATCTAAATTTAAAAGCATAAAAGAATTTTAGTCCAGTAACCTTTTGTTCTGGAAAGAGGGGCCTAAGCTGCATCAAATGGGGGTAGTAGGTTTCATGTTTTTTTCTTGTATGGGATGTGACTAAGACGCAAAATCCAAGTTTTCGACCTCTGCAGCCTCCCAGAACACTTTTGAAAATCGTCAAAACTGCTGAATTTTCGTACTTTTTTCAGATTTTCCCCATTTTGATCACAAAGGAGAACGTTTTTTATGAATATCATTTTTTTACATATTTAAACTAGTTTAAATTTGCTACAATTTAACACCAGAATGGGCTTGTTAACCCTAATAGTTTTCGAGATACAGCTCTTCAAAATTTCGCAAATTCTCCAAATTTGAAAATTTTCAACTTTTCTTTTTCATCTCATACATGCAGTTGTCTTTATATCTTCAATAACCAGTATGATATAAGTTAGTTACGTAAAAGTTTATTCAAATTAACATTTTGAAGGGGTTGGGGGAAGGGGAATAGTTTATCGGGAGGGGAAAAGGTCACTATTTACAACCAGAAAACTGATATTGAAGTACGAAATTTATTTAACATACATTTATATATATTTAGTGTATACAAGAAGTGTTAATTAAACAAAAGGAGAAATAAGAATCAAAGGTGTTTTTCTCCTTTTTGAAGGACCAGGGTCAAGTAAATTTGCAAATTGGTCTCCTTCAGTGCCATTTCCCTCGTCTTGGACATCATGAAAGGGAATGAATATACTTAATTGTGGATTATTCCAAAAGAAATATGGCAATCTCAGAACTAGCATGTAATAGCCTTTTTTTTTATCAATGTCATTGCACAATATATTTTTTTCCTGGCACACTATCAATTCTCCGCCAAGAAGTCCTAATATATTTGCGACCCACACATTAAAAAGTATTAATTAATAGAAAACAATAATACGAGTGTTAGTATACCGGAAATTGTTCCTCGACTTGTTCAATAGTATTTCTTGCGAGTTGGCTGGCTGGAGAGTCAAGCAACCTATCTATCTAGTTCCAATCATGGACAATGACATTAATGTCCATGACAATTTCAGGCAGGTTTTTGCAGGACTGGCCATTGCAAGTTCTGCAGACGCTTGAGCATTTCAAACTTGCCTTCTTGCAGCTGCAAGTATTTTTGCATCCCTTTTTACAACAAAAGAAAATCATTCTCAGCAGGTTTTCGGGGGCTACTTCTCTTGACATCATCTTTGAAAAAGCCCTTGTGCTACAGTAACCCTTCCTCATTCTAGTGGATTCCTTTTGTAACTCTGCCACTGATGCACATGGTGGTATGTACGAAGCGAATGTTGCTTTGCAGCACTTTGCGTGGGAGGAAGTCAGGTCAGGTTGAAGTTGGTCATGTCTGCAGCCTTTGTAAAGAGTTGGTAGCGCAGGTCGTTGAGGGTTTGACTGGACCTTTCTTCATCAGACAGCTCAATGATAATTTTCTACCCTGCTTCAACTACTTACTCAGGTGTTGTAGCTGGGTTACAGAAAACTGCAGATTTCCCTCTAAGCTTTTCGTGTCTCTGCAATATTTCAAGCAACTTCAGTTTCCCTTGGCTGAAGAAACACGAGATGGAATCACAACCACTGAAAGCGAGAGTGAAAGCGACGAGCTGATTGTCTGCTGTTGTTGTGGTCGTTGAGTAGAACACATTTGCCTTTTTGCCTCTTCCACACTTCTTAAGGTTTATGGTACTTTGTTCGGGACCTCTAAGACCAGTAAGGATTACCAACAAGTCTATGTCCTCTCCTGCAATAACCGCGATCTTTTCTTATAGCTGTAGTTATTATTAGCCTGAGCGCATCTTCTTCACACAACCTGAAAATTCTCAATATTTTAAACTTCAAATTTCACTTTCAGCAGTCAGATGAATCTCAATTTGTTTTTACTTATATATTGGATAAAAGAAATTCTTGAGAACCATTAAGAGTACTTGTTTCCTCAAATATAACCTCCGGAGAACAATGTGTTTGAGCTCGGCGATTGCGTTCAGAGCTCTTTGTGCTTATTTGAACAGGTTCTGTTGAGCAACCATCGAATACCACAGCTTTGTTCTGACCGTACTATTCCTCGAGATATTTTAAATATCGGGCATCTATCAACTCAAACGAGGATTGCTTGGGCCACACCACTTTGTGAAGGAGACAAAACAACCATCTACAATCTTAAATTTAGTTTTCTCTTGTGACTCATCAATATTGACTGGTTGGGAAGCTGCATAGAAAGAGGACTTATTGTCCTTCCTCATTCTTTCTTGAATGAATAGAGACAGAGAGATGAATAGAAAGCTCGTACGTGAAGAAGTTCTTCAACTCTTCGTCAGACTGCTTCAAAACGCGTATAATGTGAAATAACGTAAGTGAATCGATAGTCACTTCTCTACTGCCAACAGTAATAGTACGAACAGTAGAGGAAAGAGACACAACTTCTGATTTACGCTCGAATTTGGTGTCTTGGAAATTTTCCCCTACAGTCTTCAACATTGCTTTCTTCCCAATATTCCTGGCCATGCAACAGTTGACTTCTTTCTCTCCTACAAGTCCACTGTTTAAGGACATGATAATATTCACTTTAGAAAATGGAGGGTACTTAAAAAAACAGTCGCACAGCTTTTTTTTGTATCAGCTGAATATATGATGAAACTAGTATGTTGTGGCCATCACGAAACTTTCTTCTATATTTTTCTTTTTTTTTTCTGATCCCTCCCCATGCTTGACGAGGAAGCAATATTCCCAACAAAAACAAAATTACACATGCAAAAACTTGATGACCATCCCAATGTCTGAATTATTGCAAAAGCAAAGCAAAGAGCAAAAATTGAAAGTTATTTTAAAAGCCTTGCTTCAATTAATTACAAATATTTTATTTGTTAAACATAAGATGGCAACAGTTAAAAATTTTAAATCATTGAGATAATATTTCCGATCATTTCCATACAATTAAAATCACGAGAAATACGCAGACGACAATCTATTACGATTTATCTTTCTTATTGTTGCATTAATAAAGCTATTTTTATTCAAAAAAAAAAATCAACACCTCTTGGAGCGATGGGCGTCAAAATTGAACCAAAGCATGTTTACATATGGATTCACATATATTCCAAATTTCAACCAGAACGTAGCTTTACTTCTTGAGATAGGGCACTCACAATGGGAAAAAAGTACGGGCGATTGCGCTACCCCCCTTTTTAGCTGTTGACACCAAAATAAAATCAGCTCTTATACCCACTAAGGACTACTTGCCGATAAATTTTTCTTTCATTCCGTTCATCATTTCTTGAGACGTTCTATAGCTCAACCCCCGTTTGAGTTATTGACACCAAAATTGAATCAGCACCTGTTCCTGTTAATGGCAACATATGGACCAAATTTTGTTTTATTCCGCCAGTTACTTCCTGAGGAATAGCAAGCACGCGTAACTCAAAAAACGTCCCATTGCTCCACCCCCCTTGGAGAAATTCGCGCCAAAAACCAATGGGCACAAGTTCACATAAGGGCTCATATGTGTACCAAATTTCGTTCGATTTCATGCGGTAGTTTTTGCTGTAGAGCGGCCACAAAAAACTGGTCACACACAGACGTGACCCACACACATACACACACACACACACACACATACACACACACACAGACAGACAGACATTTTCCAAAAATAGTCGAAATGGACTCAGCACACCTCAAAACGTTCGAATCCGCCAAAATTCGAAATTCGAAAATTTGCACGAATCCAATACTTTCTTCTATATATTAGATATAGAAGAAAGTAAAAAGGAAATTGATTGAAAATTTCCAAGTTTGGAGAATTCGCGAAATTTTGAAAAGCTGTATCTCAAAACCTGTTAGAGATAATGAGCCCATTCTGGTGTCAAATTGTAGCAAATTTAATCGAGTTTAAATGTGTAAATAATGATATTCATAAAAAAAACGTGCTCCTTCATGGTAAAAATGGGGAAAATCCGAAAAAAGTACGAAAATTCAACAGTTTTGGCGATTTTTAAAAGTGTTCTGGGAAGTTGCCGAGGTCGAAAACTTGGATTTTGCATCTTGCTCACATCCCCATGCAAGAAAAAAACATAAAACCTACTACCCCCATTTGGTGCAACTTACGATGTACTAGGTTACTGGACTATTTGGTGAACCCAATTAAATCCTTATGTAGTTGATTCTTAGCTCACTATGTTTCTGATTTCCCATATTTTCACATTCATTTTCATTCCTTCATAATGCGTTAAATAACATTCGTAATAGGGATGTGTCGTTCATGAACGAACGGGTCAAAAAGAACGAATCCTTAAAATGAACGGATCCGTTTATTTACTCAAACTAGTATGTTGTGGCCATCACGAAACTTTCTTCTATATTTTTCTTTTTTTTTCTGATCCCTCCCCATGCTTGACGAGGAAGCAATATTCCCAACAAAAACAAAATTACACATGCAAAAACTTGACGACCATCCCAATGTCTGAATTATTGCAAAAGCAAAGCAAAGAGCGAAAATTGAAAGTTATTTTAAAAGCCTTGCTTGAATTAATTACAAATATTTTATTTGTTAACAAACATAAGATGGCAACAGTTAAAAATTTTAAATCATTGAGATAATATTTCCTATCATTTCCATACAATTAAAATCACGAGAAATACGCAGACGACAATCTATTACGATTTATCTTTCTTATTGTTGCATTAATAAAAATATTTTTATTCGCAAAAAAAAAAAAAAAAAAAAAAAAAATCAACACCTCTTGGAGCGATCGGCGTCAAAATTGAACCAAAGCCTGTTTACATATAGATTCACATATATTCCAAATTTCAACCAGAACGTAGCATTACTTCTTGAGATAGGGCACTCAAAATGGAAAAAAAGAACGGGTGATTGCGCAACCCCCCTTTTAGCTGTTGACACAAAAATAAAATCAGTTCTTATACCTACTATGGGCTACTTGCCGATAAATTTTTCTTTCATTCCGCTCATTATTTCTTGAGATACAGCAGTCACAATTGACGACAAAAAACGTTCTACAGCTCAACCCCCGTTTGAGTTATTGACACCAAAATTGAATCAGCACCTGTTCCTGTTAATACCAACATATGGACCAAATTTTGTTTGATTCCGCCAGTAACTTCCTGAGGAATAGCAAGCACGCGTAACTCGAAAAACGTCCCATTGCTCCACCCCCCTTGGAGGAATTCGCGCCAAAAACTAATGGGCACAAGTTCACATAGGGGCACATATATGTACTAAATTTCGTTCGATTTCATGCGGTAGTTTTTGTTGTAGAGCGGCCACAAAAAACTGGTCACACACAGACGTGACACACATACATACACACATACATACACACATACATACATACACACACACACACAGACAGACAGACATTTTCCAAAAATGGTCGAAATGGACTCAGCACACCTCAAAACGTTCGAATCCGTCAAAATTCGAAATTCGAAAATTTGCACGAATCCAATACTTTCTTCTATATATTAGATATAGAAGAAAGTAAAAATGAACGACCATTCTTTTGAAGGATGAGCAGTTTGGAAAATTGTATTGATGCATTTGTGATAAAATCGCATTTTATAAAAAAAATTGCATTCATTTTCAAATTTTGTAGTGAAACCTTCTTTAGGCTCGTTGAGCATTTTTGAGGTTGGGAGAAACCATCCATTTCGCGACACCGTCACTCCATCTCACCGACACACAGTGGGGTGAAATCCCGAAAAGCTGGCCAAAACCTCAAAAAATGAAAATTTGATTCGGGAAATTTTGACTTGTGGGATGGATAGAGGGATAACTTCTGCGTTAAATTTCAAAAGGAGAAGGGTCTGTCCTCATACTTACGCTTGTGCCCTTCAGTTGAAAGTTAGCAGTTCGTGCAGAGCGCGCGGATGTTGCTAGAACGCAACGAAAATAAGGCAATAAGGCTATATTATTAAGTCAAAAATTTTAAAGTGAAGTGTCCAAATTTTAATCTACAACATGGAAACGATTTCTGCAGGTATGTAGAAAATGTTTTTACATTGATATGATAGAAATTTCATTTGTATCCTGTTAAAATAAATCAAAATTCTGTACCCTGACAAAAGCGAAATAATGGTAGAGATTTCGATTTTCAACTAGCGGAATAGACTAAGAGCTGGCTACACACACACAAAAAAAAAAAAAAGAATTAATTTGAATTTTTGGCATCTTGAGTTCAAATTATGTTTTTCGCAATCACGAGCGTGTGTGTTTGTGTAGGCGCATGTGTGTGGGTGCGTAAGTGTATGTGTGCATGTGTGTGAGTGAGTGTTGTGTACGTGCGTGTGCGTGTAGGTGTTCGTGTGTGTGTGTGTGTGTGCAGGCGTTCGTGTGTGTGTCTGTGTAGGCGTTCGTGTGTGTGTCTGTGTAGGCGTTCGTGTGTGTGTGTAGGCGTTCGTGTGTGTGTAGGCGTTCGTGTGTGTGTAGGCGTTCGTGTGTGTGTGTGTGTAGGCGTTCGTGTGTGTGTGTGTAGGCGTTCGTGTGTGTGTGTAGGCGTTCGTGTGTGTGTGTGTAGGCGTTCGTGTGCGTGTGTGTAGGCGTTCGTGTGTGTGTGTGTAGGCGTTCGTGTGTGTGTGTGTGTGTGTAGGCGTTCGTGTGGGTGGGACATGGACGTCACCGCCCAGCAAAAGTGGATTCCGGGGGACAGTGCTCAGGACCAGCAGCGCCGCCGCCGGTGGACGGTGGTGCTGCAGCCCTGGTCCAAGCTGAAAAAGGCACGGACGCCAAAAACGGTCAAGTGAGAACAATAAGCAATCGTGATTGCTCAAAAAAACTCATGAGGTACGTTAAAAATTTTTGTATGGAATGAAAGTACATACATAGCCAAGCATTTACCGCTTGGTCTGCCAGGGGGGGGGGGGGGGTAAGGGACTGGGCGGGTTAGCGGGAGATCAAAGATCACCAATTTTTAGCAGGAAAACTGCAGATTTCTGCATGAAAGCTGCAGTTTTTCTGAAGGTGAAGCCTCAAATTTTTAAAATATCTGCTGAATTCTTCAAAATTTCTGCAGGTGAATTTCTGCAGATTTTGTGGAAAAAAAAAAAAAAACGCAGCACATTTGGCTCTTCCCATTTAAAATTAGGCATTTTCGCGCAAAAACAAATGTGGTACTGATTTGATTACACTAGTTGGAATGATGTGTTTAAATACATGTATTTTAGTTACAGTTATGTCATGAGACTGCGTATGTGGGCGTGTGCGTAGTATACGAATATGGCAGTTTCTTCCTGTTTTCAGAACAAGGGGTGATCTGTATGAGGTGGGGGGGGGGGGGTGATTTTGAACTATAAAGGACGCCACTGATTGAGCTATGAATTCTATGAATTTTAGAAGAAAAAAAAATGCTAGAATGATTTTGGAGATGGCAGATGACTAATCTCTTTTGTGCGTAGTAATAATTGGACACTTTAGCCAGAGGTTCCCCCCAATGTTGCATGGCAACCCCCCCTTCCCGTTTTTTTTCTCAAAAAAGAAAGATTATCTAAAAGAGTGATTAAAAGCACGTTAAAAAATCAGATATAAAAATTAAAACAGCGCATTTTGCGTCATAACCACCCACCCTACCCCGTCTTCTCCGCCATTTTCGGGCACTACTGCTTTTTAGCCATTATTATTGAAATAACGTGCTCGAATGATTTTCAAGATGGCCGATGCCTGATCTCTACTACGTGGCTTAGTGTTCAAAAACTTTAGAAAGGGGTAATCCCCCCAAAAAAATGGTGCCCCCCCAATTTTTCAGCGCATCCCCCCCCCCTTTCCCACTTAAATAAGGAAACCTCAGAAAAATGAGAGTAAATCCACGTTCGAGAACCGCCATTAAACTTTTCAACTGCGCATTCTGCGTCATGAATCTCCCTCCCCCCCTTCCCTGTCTTCGCCCGCCATTTTTGGGCACTAATGCTCTTTAGCTATTATTATTGAAATAACGCGCTCGAATGTTTTTCGAGATGGCCGATGGCTGCTGATCTCTGCTACATGTCCTAATAATCAGAAACTTTAAGAAAGGGTACTCCCCCCCCCCCCCTAAAATAAGGAAACCTTTGAAAAATGAGAGTAAATCCACGTTCGAGAACCGCCATTAAACTTTTCAACTGCGCATTCTGCGTCATGAATCTCCCTCCCCCCCTTCCCTGTCTTCGCCGCCATTTTTGGGCACTAATGCTCTTTAGCTATTATTATTGAAATAACGCGCTCGAATGTTTTTCGAGATGGGCCGATGGCTGCTGATCTCTGCTACATGTCCTAATAATCAGAAACTTTAAGAAAGGGTACTCCCCCCCCCTAAAATAAGGAAACCTTTGAAAAATGAGAGTAAATCCACGTTCGAGAACCGCCCATTAAACTTTTCAACTGCGCATTCTGCGTCATGAATCTCCCTCCCCCCTTCCCTGTCTTCGCCGCCATTTTTGGGCACTAATGCTCTTTAGCTATTATTATTGAAATAACGCGCTCGAATGTTTTTCGAGATGGCCGATGGCTGCTGATCTCTGCTACATGTCCTAATAATCAGAAACTTTAAGAAAGGGTACTCCCCCCCTAAAATAAGGAAACCTTTGAAAAATGAGAGTAAATCCACGTTTGAGAACCGCCATGAAACTTTTCAACTGCGGCATTCTGCGTCATGAACCTTGCCTTCCCCCTTTTCCTGTCTTCGCCGCCATTTTTGGGCCCTAATGCTCTTTAGCCATTATTAAAAATATAATTAGCCATTATTTGAAATAACGCGCTCGAATGTTTTTCGAGATGGCTGATGGCTGCTGATCTTTACTACATGTCTTAATATTCAGAAACTTAAGGAAAGTTGTACTCCCCCCCCCCCCCAAATTTTTGCAGCGAGTCACCATTTTCTGGGGGTGGGAGAGCCCCTCTGTAAAGTTTCTGAATATTAAGGTTGCGTAGTACAGATCAGCCATCGGCCATCTCGAAAAACTTTCGAGCACGTTATTTCAATAATAATGGGCTAAAGAGCATTAAGGCCCAAAAATGGCGGCGAAGGGAGCGGGTGGTGGGGGATGGGGGGTTCATGACGCAGAATGCGGTTGAAAAGTTTCGTGGCTGGTTCTCGAGCGTGGATTTACTCTCATTTTTCAAAGGTTTCCTTATTTTAGGAGGGGGGGGGGGGGGGCGGAGCGGTGCAAAATTTGGGGTTCGGCACCATTTTCTGGGGGGGGGGGGGTACCCTTTTCCTAATGTTTTCTGATTATTAAGACATGTAGTAGAGATCAGCAGCCATCGGCCATCTCGAAAAAAACTTTCGAGCGCGTTATTTCAATAATAATAGCTAAGAGCATTAGTGCCCAAAAATGGCGGCGAAGACGGGGAAGGGGAGAGGTCCCTAGGGAGAGGGAGGTTCATGACGCAGAATGCGCAGTTTGAAAAGTTTAATGACGGTTCTCGAACGTGGATTTACTCTCATTTTTCGGAGTTTTCCTTATTTAAGTGGGAAAGGGGGGGATGCGCTGAAAAATTGGGGGGGGGGGGGGCACCATTTTTCGGGGGGATTACCCCTTCCTAAAGTTTTTGAATATTAAGACATGTAGTAAAGATCAGCAGCCATCAGCCATCTCGAAAAACATTCGAGCGCGTTATTTCAAATAATGGCTAATTATATTTTTAATAATGGCTAAAGAGCATTAGGGCCCAAAAAATGGCGGCGAAGACAGGAAAAGGGGGGAATGCGAGCTTCATGACGCAGAATGCACAGTTGAAAAGTTTCATGGCGGTTCTCAAACGTGGATTTACTCTCATTTTTCAAAGGTTTCCTTATTTTAGGGGGGGGGGGAGTACCCTTTCTTAAAGTTTCTGATTATTAGGACATGTAGTAGAGATCAGCAGCCATCGGCCACCTCGAAAAACATTCGAGCGCGTTGTTTCAATAATAATAGCTAAAGAGCATTAGTGCCCAAAAATGGCGGCGAAGACAGGGAAGGGGGGGAGGGAGATTCATGACGCAGAATGCGCAGTTGAAAAGTTTAATGGCGGTTCTCGAACATGGATTTACTCTCATTTTTCAAAGGTTTCCTTATTTTAGGGGGGGGGGGCGAAGCGGTGCAAAACTTGGGGGTCGGCACCATTTTCTGGGGGGGGTACCCTTTTCCTAATGTTTCTGATCATTAAGACATGTAGTAGAGATCAGCAGCCATCGGCCATCTCGAAAAACTTTCGAGCGCGTTATTTCAATAATAATAGCTAAGAGCATTAGTGCCCAAAAATGGCGGCGAAGACGGGGAAGGGGAGAGGTCCCTAGGGAGAGGGAGGTTCATGACGCAGAATGCGCAGTTGAAAAGTTTAATGACGGTTCTCGAACGTGGATTTACTCTCATTTTTCGGAGTTTTCCTTATTTAAGTGGGAAAGGGGGGATGCGCTGAAAAATTGGGGGGGGGGGGGCACCATTTTTCGGGGGGATTACCCCTTCCTAAAGTTTTTGAATATTAAGACATGTAGTAAAGATCAGCAGCCATCAGCCATCTCGAAAAACATTCGAGCGCGTTATTTCAAATAATGGCTAATTATATTTTTAATAATGGCTAAAGAGCATTAGGGCCCAAAAATGGCGGCGAAGACAGGAAAAGGGGGAATGCGAGCTTCATGACGCAGAATGCGCAGTTGAAAAGTTTCATGGCGGTTCTCAAACGTGGATTTACTCTCATTTTTCAAAGGTTTCCTTATTTTGGGGGGGGGGGGGGGAGTACCCTTTCTTAAAGTTTCTGATTATTAGGACATGTAGTAGAGATCAGCAGCCATCGGCCATCTCGAAAAACATTCGAGCGCGTTGTTTCAATAATAATAGCTAAAGAGCATTAGTGCCCAAAAATGGCGGCGAAGACAGGGAAGGGGGGGAGGGAGATTCATGACGCAGAATGCGCAGTTGAAAAGTTTAATGGCGGTTCTCGAACGTGGATTTACTCTCATTTTTCAAAGGTTTCCTTATTTTAGGGGGGGGGGGCGAAGCGGTGCAAAACTTGGGGGTCGGCACCAATTTCTGGGGGGGGGGTACCCTTTTCCTTATGTTTCTGATCATTAAGACATGTAGTACAGATCAGCAGCCATCGGCCATCTCGAAAAACTTTCGAGAGCGTTATTTCAATAATAATAGCTAAGAGCATTAGTGCCCAAAAATGGCGGCGAAGACGGGGAAGGGGAGAGGTCCCTAGGGAGGGAGGTTCATGACGCAGAATGCGCAGTTGAAAAGTTTAATGACGGTTCTCGAACGTAGAGTTACTCTCATTTTTCTGGGGTTTCCTTATTTTAGTGTGGGAGGGATGTACTGGAAAATTTTGGGGGGGGGGGGGCACCATTTTCTGGGAGGGGGAGAATTACCCCTTCCTAAAGTTTCTGAATACTAAGCCACGTAGTAAAGATCAGCCAGCGGCCATCTTGGAAAACATTCGAGCACGTTATTTCAATAATAATGGATAAAAAGCATTAGTGCCCAAAAATGGCGGAGAAGACGAGGAAGTAATGGGGGGGGGGGGTTCATGATGCAGAATGCGCTGTTTTCGTTTTTGAATTTGATTTTTTAACGTGCTTTTAGTCACTCTTTTAGAGGGTCTTTCGTTTTTGAGGAAGGAAGGGGGAGGGGGGGGGGGGAGGGTGCTATGCAACATTTGGGAGGAGAGGGGAGAAACCTCAGGCTAAAGTGTCCAATTATTAATACGCGCAAAAGAAATTAGTCATCTGCCATCTCGAAAATCATTCCAGCATTTTTGTTTTTCTAAAATTCATAGAATTCATAGCTTAATTAGTGGCGCCCTTTATAGTTCAAATCCCCCCCCCCTCATACAGATCACCCCTTGTTCTGAAAAACAGGAAGAAATTGCCATATACGTGAACTACGTACACGCCCACATACGTAATCTCATGACATGACTGTAACTAAAATACATGTATCTAAACACATCAATGCAACTAGTGTAATGAAATCAGTACCACAATTTTTTTGCGCGAATATGCCTAATTTTAGACGGGAATAGCCAAATGTGCTGCGTTTTCCTCACAAAATCCGCAGAAGTTCACCTACAGAAATTTTGAAGAATTCTGCAGATATTTTAAAGATTTGAGGCTTCAAAAACTGCAGCTTTCATGCAGAAATCTGCAGTTTTCCTGCTAAAAATTGGTGGTGATTGATCCCCCGCCAACCCGCCCGGTCCCATATCCCCTCCCCTGGCAGAGACCAAGCGGTAAATGCTTGACCATGTATGTACTTTCATTCCATACAGAAATTTTTTAACGTACCTTATGAGTACTTTTTTTGTGTAGCCAGCTCTTGGTCTAGAAGAGATATGTACTATAACGCCATATATTGCTAAGATTCAAGTTTAGGGCTTTAGTTCACTCCCTTATCTTACGAAATTTGTAAATATTAACTACCATTAGCTGCCTAACCTGTCAATTTTCGCATTTAAACAAAATGTAAAGTAGCTCTACATTAGACACCGATTCGGAAACAGATTCTGATTTTAACATAAATTCCGAATCTGAAATCGATTTTAACTAATTGATTGATCAAATGTATTTCATTTCCCAGTATAATAGTGGATTATTTGATTCTTTGTTCTCATTCTTTTTTTCTTTCTTTATTACTTTTTTCTTTAAACATTTTTAATTTCTTAATTTCAAAATATTTCTTACATAATAAAAAAAAATATTTTCATTTTGCATCAGATATTGATTATTATAATCAACGACTTCGAAAACCACCATATATTAATTTTTATAAAATCCTTGCATATTTTTCACACGTGCGTTCACCAAATTGGATCCGCCATTTTGTTGACAGTAATTTTGACTTCAGATTTATAATCAGCGACCTCAAAAACACCTACGTACTAATTTTGGCACAAATCTAAGTTTTTTTGAGGTTTTGGCCAGCTCTTCGGGATTTGCGAGACTTTTCTGGTATCGGTAATGCATGTGTTTGTCGTTGTCACACTGAAAATGGACAGCTAATTGTGATGGTTGCTGTTTATATTTCACCGGCTAAGTCTATAAACGCAATACAAGAATATTTGAATTAAAAAAAAAAAATTCTATAAAGACGCTTCTGCATTACTTCAAAATAAAATTGGAAGAGCTTTGATGATTTGCCAATGGTTTTGAGTGGGGATTTCAACATCAAATGTGCAGATGATAAAAATCTAACCATTCATTGAATTTTTAAATAGATAATTTAATTTAACGATCTCCAATGACTGCAATCTTAGCACAACGAGATATAAACTACAATTGATGCAGTCTTTATAAGATTTGGCAAAATTATTTCTAAAAATACCTTTTATCACTTTTCTGGCGATCCTTTTGTCTTCTACGACATCCCTATCAACTAACATCTTATTCATTTGGCTTTATTTTTTACGTGCTTGACGACTTCCAAGTCGCTTATTTTACGTTCAATATCCAGAGATTTTTAATAAAGAGCATCATTATCTAATTTTTTCCCTTATTTAGAAAAGTTTTGCATTTTTACTTCATTTTACAAACGAGCTGATGTGTGCATCACATGACTTCCTTTTACTCCAATTTAACGTCATTTCAATATTATTGGCAATTTTAATGTGATTCCATTGTTTACTCTCTAAATATCACCAAATTGAAACCAAATTTAAAAAAAAAAAAAAATGCCAAATTTTTCGCCAAGTTGGCGAAAAAACTTAGCGACCAAAAGACTGGCGATATATCGCCAAGTGTCCCACAAATTATAATACAGCTTGAGTTTACATCGAAATTAACAATGATTTCCCCCAAAAAAGGGGCAAAGAATCCCTTAGAAACATCCGAATGCAACCAAAAGGAAAGGTGCACAACTAGACCCCACTTGGAGTCTACGTACCAAATTTCAGCTTTCTAGGACATACCGTTTTTGAGTTGTTCGAGATACATACACACATACATACGTACATACGGACGTCACGAAAAAATTCGTTGTAATTAACTCGGGGGTAGTCAAAATGGATATTTCGGGTGTCTGTACGTTCCTTGGCATATATCCACGTGTGGTCGGGTTAAAAAAAGAAACTCAACATTCATTCGGGGGTGAGAAAAATGGAAATTAAGGCCGATTTTTGGGTGAACATTTTTTTGCGAATACAATACTTCCTTTTTTGTAAAAGGAAGTAAAAAGGAAGTATGTATTGTATTCGCAAAAAAAATTTTCACTCTAAAATCGACCTTAATTTTCATTTTACTCACCCCCGAATGAATATTGAGGTTTTTTTTTCGACTCGACCACACGTGGATAAGTGCCTAAGAACGTATATACACGTGAAATATCCATAATGATGATTAACGAGTTAATTACAACGAATTTTCTCACGAAGTCTGTATTTACGTATGTATATATGTGCGTCTGTGCGTATGTATGTCGCATAACTCAAAAACGGTAAGTCCTAGAAAATTGAAATTTGGTACGTAGACTCCTAGTTGGGTCTAGTTGTGCACCTCCCCTTTTGTTTCTAAAGAGGCCTTTTGCCTCTTTTTGGGGGGAAATCATTGTTAATTTCGATGTAAACCAACACCTTCTAGACTTGGAACAAGCCTACCAACGGGTTGCCTTCAGCTATGATTGCGCAACGTAGGTAGGCTGATGAAAAACTATGCAGGGTAGCTATTTTTCAGAAAAAATCCTAATCCGATAAAAAGAGCCAGCTGGCGATATTTTACTGCTCAGAGCATGCGCACTGCGCATGCTTTGCTCAGATTCAGCTAAAGCGATTCAACTATTTGGCGAGGGATATTTCCGTTAATGTTTACCAACACGTGCTTGTCGCTCTCTTACAGAAAGACAAGTTGTGCTAAAAAAATACAATTAATTGTCAAGTTTCAAATTGCTAGATAATAATGATTAAAGTGTCGAAAGCTTTTCAAGTGTGTTGTGCTCAATTGCCGAATAAATTATGAGGCAACGGGCCTCATTTGGATTTCCAAAAACTTATGAGGTTAGCCAAAAGAAGATCGCTGCTATTCCAAGTAATTTTGAAATCACAAAAAATTCAAGAGTAAGTAAACTTTTTCATAGTATGTTATTAAATTGAATATATTTTAAACGTAAGCAAAATTTAAGTTCAATGAATAAAAAAAGTACAAACAGTTAGAGAACGGGATTTAAAACTTAAAACTGTCAGATAAAATTATGCCTGTAATTGTTTATCTTGCTGGTTATCGGTCCACATCAAAATTTGACAGTACATTTTAATGTAAATGATATCTTAATGCACCAGCAAGTTCGATGAGGATTAAAATTTCTATCACATAAAATACCCATCGAATTAATATATTTCTAAATGACTAGTGCAAATTAATAAATCACAGCATTTCTTATGCATCCCACACAAAAATTGAGAGAAAATTAAAAACTCTAACGAAATAAAAAAAAACTTTTTTTTTTTGCACTAACTTTCCTTTTTAGAAATTTTGTAGTCGAACCTCTAGATATATATTCCAAGAATTGTGTTTAATTTTTTTCCTTTAACTTTCAATGTGATAAAAAAAAAATTTCTACCTGAATTTCTGCTGATTAATGTCAATTTATCATTTCTAACAATAATAAGTTATTTTATATGGTTCTAATGTTTTTTCTCCAATATTATGAATAACAACAAGAACATTAAATCCTAATCTCAGTATTAAAATATATATATGTACACGCATGTTATTAAAAAACTTACACTTAATTATATTATTGAACATGACAATAATAAACAAAGCCTAATAAAACATGAAAATATGTTTTTTTTTTTTAATTTCAATAAAAAAAAACATTAATTGATTATAGAAATAATCTTTAGAATTAAAAACCATTTTTTACATTAAAACTTTTTGGTTTTAAAATTTATTTCAGGTGAAAATTTTCCAAAGTTCAAACATATTTTTTTGGTGCCTATCCTTATTATTTATTTTTTTTAAAGGAAAAAATTATGGACTTTCTTTTCAATCTAATTGTATTGCGCATAAAGAGAGAATAGCTTTTTTTTTCATTAATCTTTTCAGTATTGCTGATTTGTATGCTCGAATTTAAAAGCAATTTTGCTCAAGTATAGTGAAAAAAGAAAGCTTTTAAAAACGCCCCTTGAAACGGATTTGTTAAATTGATTGACAGCTCATTTGTTCATTTTTTCATTGTTCATGGCAACAATTTAAAGCGGAACTATTTTAAATTCATAATTACTATTTTTTTTCATTGTTTTTGACAACAATCAAAAACTGGAAGCAAAACTCAGGATTATGACAGATAATGCAAGCTAAGAAATAGTCTTTAAATAAATAAATAAATAAAAACATTGAGCGTACATTATACTGCTATTTTTTTAGGCAATGCATACATAGTAAAACCATTCATTAAATTCCTTCATGGAAAAAAAAAGAAAAAAGGTAAGTAACACTTTTTGAAGCGAATAAGTACACTAATTTTGAATTTTACTTGAGTTGAAAACTTGCTTCCTTTAATGAATTAATACTTTTTTCCTTCTTATTATCGTTAAACTAAGTAGAAGGAAAAAACTTAGAAATAAGGGATTTGGCAAAATATATAAACATCGGCGATTCTAAAAACCTACTTGTATAACATTCCCAGGAAAAGTTGTAAAGGAATCAACTATGATCGCAAGAGGCGATCGGCCTAACTGAGTGAATCGTGCTTTCGTCGTCCGCCAGTCCTTGGGTCGCCAAGTTTTGTCGCCAACTTAGCGACAAATTTGGCGATTTTTTTTTTTTAATATGGTTTCAATTTGGCCATTGTTGGTGATATTTAGAGAGAAACTATTGAATCACATTAAAATTGCCAATAATGGGAAAATGACATTAAGTTGGAGTAAAAGGAAGTCATGTGATGCACACATCAGCTCGTTTTCAATAAGGTTCTAAGGGGCACCAGCAGAGTCGCATCTTCAAAGAATATTACTGATCCAATAAAACATTTCGAATGTATGTAAGTATGTTGTGCAGAGAGATCACCTGCAATTTTTAAAATCAACGAAATCGTTCAAATGAACGAGTTGAATGAACGGATCAAATGAATGAACGGATCCTCTGAGGAACGGATCATAGAAAGAACATTGCCCACCTCTAATTCGTAATACTTTGGAAAAACACCCTGTGTTTATCAATAGATTCCGATTCTTTAGCCCATGACAGATTTTCTGTTATGTAAACAGAAAGACACATTTATTGTCATTTGAACAGTTACCATGAAAAAAAATTAACTATTTTTTTTATATACAGTTATACAATTTATTTACATAGTATTCCTCGTATACACTTTTTATGCCTTTTAGAACAGTGTCCCAAATTTGGAGCGTATTTGCAATTTTTCAAATTTATTAATAAATCAATTAAACTGGATTAGTAAAGTGAAAATGAATTTGCACAAATAAGGACAAGTACGTTTAGCCGAGAAGCATGACAAAAATTCAAGTTAATGCTGCTTAGTTAGCGTAGGTAACCGGATTTATTTCTACATTTAAAAATCGCACATTTAAAAATTTAGTTTTGTAGAAATTTCAAAATAATTAAGCTCATTTTTAAGCTGATGCATCAAAGTTTAACTCATATAGCCTGAAAAGATAACCAAAATAAATATGTTCATTTAGTTTGGATCACCATTTATTTCTTACTAATAAAAATTTATTAATTAGTACTATTGGGGTACCTTAGAACAGTTAAAGGTCGAAATTCAGTTCGATAACTGAATTTCAATATTACACGAATCTGTTTTCTGAGGAAAAAACAGATGTTTTGATATGTTTTACGAAGTGTTTGAGGCAAAGTATAAATAACATTTTTTTCACGTATAAACAATAAAAAATAAGTGTTTTTGTGAACACAGGTTACGAGGGGAATCGGGGGAACGGACAAGGGGAATCAAATTGAAAGTAAAATATTTTAAACAAAGCATATCATTTTGCTAAAATGTTTTGAACAGTTAGTTAGGCATATCCTATGCTTTATGTGCTGCCTCTTTACATGTTCCAAGGTTGCACCATATACCCATCATGAGTTTTTGGAACATTTTTCTGTTAAACTTATCTTTAGAATTTTTAATCTGCCCTGGTTTCATAGAGAAAGCTTCAAGTTTCTTTTTACCTTTTATTGCAAAATATTTAGTTTGTTTACAATAATTTCCGTTTTATACGGATTGATGTTTCAATGAATTACTGATTAAAAATCGCCAATAGCACCAAATTGAATCCAGGTTCGAAAAATGACATTTTTCATCAAATTTGTCGCTAACTTGCTGATAAAAAATCTGACGATAGATCGCCAAGTGGTCGCCAAATTGTTACATCACTTAACTTGTATTGAAATTAACATCGATTTGTCTTATAAAAGTTGTGGAAGACCACTTTTGGTGCATAGGAAAGCTACTGAAAAGAAAGGTGCACACTAGTCACTACTACACTACTCAAACTTGACACTACTCAAATTCTACATGCAAAATTTCAACCTTCTACGGCATACCGTTTCTGAGTTATGCGAAATACATACATATGCACATACGCATATACAGACGTCACGAGAAAACTCGTATTAATTAAATAGAGGATGGTCCAAATGAATATTTTAGCTGCTTGTGTACCCATTGGTAGGCACCGAAAAAAACTACTCAACATTCATTTTAGAATGAGCAAAACAGAAATTTAGGTCAAAATTTGAGAGGATCTTCTTTGAATTACAATACATTCTTTACTATGTAAAAGGAAGTGAATTTTATTGCACTTATATTTGCCGCTATAAGAAATTCCCTCACGTTGTTCACATTCTTTTTTTTTTCTGTTGAATACTACGCGTTGGAACTTTGTAACAATTTTCGTTTTTACCCTCTAGGCATGGATTTTGGATTGGTTAATATTACCTCTCCATTGGACATCAACCAGACGTTTCCAGAACCATACCGGCGCAAGTTCTTAACTACTGTATTTGGATCGGTCTTCACCATCTTTTTGGCTCTGATATCGATTTCGGGGAACCTTGCGGTAGTCTTTGCTTCTTGCTGGGACAAAGTGCTGAAAGAACAAACCAGCAACATCCTATTGGTCTATCTTTCACTAACTGATATACTAACTGGGTTCCTGGTCATGATTCCTGGTGCTGTCTCAGTGGCCTTTGATTACTGGCCATTAGGTGACTTTCTGTGCAGACTCCACGCGGGGCTTGCTTACTTTTTCACCTGCTTGTCTTCCGTCATTATTGCTTCCATCAGTCTGGACAGGTCCGTAGCTGTAATGAAACCTCTCCAATACAACGATTGTGTGACAACAAAGAAATTATTACTCCTATGCATTCTTCTATTCTTCTGGAGTGGAACTTTGTTAATCCCAACAGTTGGGTTGGGATACACTAATTACGAATATGCTCAGGCGACGTGCATCGTAGAAAAGACGATGCCTTATATGTCTGTATTCGCAGCATGGTCTTGTACCATTTGCGGCTACATACCGGGATTGATTATGATTGTTTGCAATGTCGTGATAATCCTAGTTGCCCTTAAGCCCAGCCCTCAAACTCTTTTCATAAGACGCAAGAAAGGCGTTGCTTCTAAAACATTCAACATTGATTCCACCACGAATAAGACTACTCTAAGTATCGTCGTAATTGTTATAATATATTTGTCTACTTACTGCTTTCTTGTGATCTCCAAGCATGCTAGATTTGACGACATCGACGGTTCGTCGAATTTCAGTTACCCGGCCGTGCTTATGTCTTATGTTTCCTCAGCAGTAAATCCTTTCATTTATGGAATTCTTAGGAAAGATTATAGACACGCTTACAAGAAAATACCGCGAGTCTTGTACCAAAAGTTTTTCGGATAAGTTAAACTTTAACCAACTGAACGCAAAGGTAGGCATTTGAAATGAGAGTGAAGAAGGCGAAACGGAAATTTGATCGACCAATATTGTGATTACTGTCTGACCACGGATTGTATGGAAAAACAAACAGGCGGAATTGAACGCATCTATTAGTTTTTAGGGATGTAAGCATTTGCATATGCATGTTGCCTCTAAATTAAGCAGTCTCATTCAAATGAGCAGATCACGCGCATCAAATTTTCGCTTTTCTTCTGAATTCAGATAGACTCGTCTTAACTGGACGTTTGCCAATTCCATCCAATCCGTGGTTGGACAGTATGCTAATTTATTAGTATGCTACTATCTAAAGCGCTAGATCGTAGCTTAAGTAGCGACCCTTCAGCAATCTTGCACTGTTAAAAATTCAGGAAACTTTTATGGTAAATATAACTGTAAAATGGAGATTTTACAGTACAGAAAAAAAAATACAGAAAATTGTTCCGAAAAAAGTAAACGATTGCAGCACCAATTGACACACCACGTGACTTACAGTGCTAAGCATTTAACACTGTTATTCCTCTCACTCGATGTGCTCCAACTGTTACGCTGGTCAGCGAAGCCATCTGCCAATACGAAGATCCCGAGATCGAACCGGCTGCTCGCATGACGCTTTTTTTTATCTCTCGTTTATTCTACCTTAAAATTTTACAGTAAAACTGGATTTTACGGTAAAAGTTACTGGCAACTTGGATGCCCGTAACTTTCATAAAATTTCAGGATTTTCTTGATTGTGGATTAACATGGAGTTAATGAGAAAACCCAGTCAAGAAGCAAAAACACGCTATGTTGTAAATCAAAGGAATGACAGTATAGAGGGCGCTGACGGCTCCCGATCTCAGATGTGCGTAGTTACAAAGGTAGAATAGAACTTTGTGTTGTTAAGTGTAGATGTGTTGTGATTGTTGTCTGAAAATAAATATGTTGTTTAGAAATGTGTAAATATTCACTTAAAAGGTAACGAGGCAATTTCGTAGTTGGATTAAACAAGAACTGGATGAATAGTTCAATTTAATATTTGACGCCCGAACGTGGGACTACGAGATTGAAATTCAAATTAGAGAATTTTTAAACTATTTTTCTCTCATGCAACTGCATCTCATCTAACGTTTGGCTGCTCCTGGATCCTCTGAATCAGTTAATTCTATTTTTATTTGCTCAATTTCGAAAAAAATTTCCGATCCCCTGTAACAGACACCGAAAAATCTGATGATACCCAGTAACAGGATGAAGAAAAGATGAGTGATGGACAAAGTTTCTTTTTCTCTTCAAAATGTGCAAAAGTTCTTTAACCAGAGCCTTATTTAATTCAAATGAACAAGAAACACCAGCTGACTTCGTGGTAGCTGTTCATAACCTTCCACCACTGTCTTGTAAATACCAACTGGCTCATAAAATTCACTCTGAGAAACACTAGATGGTTGCAACGTATTCATGGGCCACAGCATCATCAGTTTTACCCGCCGAATTCTCATTACAGTCGACTCCCGCTCCCGCTACAACGCAATTCGACTTAAGCAAAATGACTGTAACGCGATTTTTTACGAGTAACGAATTTATAGCTAACGCGAATTCTTCGTCCACAATACAAATTGTTTTTGAAGAAAGTATCGGCTGGCTAATAGATACTAATTTCGTGAATATTATTACGTCCCTTTAGCATCACAGACAGCGAAAGTTCCCACACCGAACTAGTCTACAAATCGCGCTATTAGTGAATCAAATAACCACTCAGTGTCTTTCATTATTTTTTCATTCTAAATATTAAAGTTGATGAAATATAATGTATTTTAATGCGCTGTTTCATCTAAAGTTTGAAGATGGGAGGAAAAAGAAAGTTTTTCTGCCAAGAAAAAAGGGGTTAATAGTTTCGGTATGCTTGAACAACTACCAAACGTCGACGGTTTCACGACACAAATACGAGTGAATCTACCATACATACAATTACAAAGTCAAAACAAAAAGATATCCGTAAAAGTTCAGAACTTAGTTTCAATATTGAAGCGTGCACAGCAATGTCTAAGCAAAGTAAATACTGTAACGGATTCGGTGCGACTTCCACTTTCTTGAAATGAAAACACAGTTCTTGATAAAAACACAGGAAATTTATTTACACTATGTACAGGAAAGATCTTCAACAACTGCTAGATTATTCATCAGCAATTAAGCAATTATCACACAACACCGTAAACTCAACGTTTACACACGTATTTACTTCCAAATACGAAAACAACACAGCGAAATGCCTCGCTATAAACAGAGCTAATACACACTCTCAGTTCGGAATCCTCAATCGAAACTCACTGTTTATCCATCGCTAACGGCTTAAATACACCGAAAAGAAATTTCTCAAATATTCCACACGCTTCTGTAAAGTAGTAGACCGTTATCAAATTTTATCAATGAACAAAAAGGAAATAGGGGTCGTATACTTTAGCCATATGAAAAAGGGGATGTATATTCATTACGGGAAACTATTTACAGGTTACGTTCCTACAATAATTACTATTTACAGAATTTGTAACAATACTATTATGAAAATGGAAGCTGCCCTTGTGCTGTTGCCATAAATGGAAACGTTACAGAAGAAAAGACAAAGCAACCGGTATTTCAAAATGTATTAGATAACAATCTGATCATGGAGCATAAATCATCATCTGCATTTTTTACCGCATGAATATTATTACTGTATCTACTGTACAGTACTGTTATAGTGCAGCATGTTATTATTACTACACGCTGTGCGGACCGCGTTTTATTTAAGTGATCACTGATTTTGTGCATCTTAAAGTATTTCATGTTGATTAAAACAGCTTTTTTTAATTTTTCAAATACAATAAAAGCTTAGTTCTTTCTGTAAGAAACTGTAATGAATAATTGAGGAATGCTTTAAAGCAGTTTGAGGGGTGTTTATAAATGTTTAAAAGTATTTGTGTGGTATGTTTCTAAAAAAATTATATACGTACATTCTACCACAACGCGAAATTTCGACTTACGCGAGTAGTCTTGGAACGCATCCCTTGCGTAAGTCGGGACTCGACTGTATTTGAATCCAAACTTATGACTGTCTGGCTCTGACTGGGACCCTTGTCTGTTACTGGTGTCGTTACCAGGGGCATGCACATGAGCGGGGGGGGGGGAGAAGGGACACTTGTTGGCCTGGGAACGAGCCTGAAGGGGGCCCACTATTTTAAAATTTAGGCGTAAAGTATTGGGGTTAACAACATGGAGGGGTGCCCGGAAAAGTCATTTGTGACGGGCCCCAAAATTTCTGTGACGCCTCTGGCCGTTACCCTAAAATTTTAGCAACTGAATTAAAAATGTGAGGAATTAATAACTTTTAAGTTATAGTCAAAACTAATATAAAAAATAATGATTTGTTCTATAAATTGTCATTATAGTACGCTAATTACTTCAAGACAAAAAGTCAAGAAAGGAGCAAACGGTCTAATCTTGTGCAAATGAAGGCTTCTTCCTTTTCAGTACAGCGTTTACAGACTTTCAGGGCAGACAGAGTAGACGACGGGAAATCACGTAGAAATGCGTGGTCGGAAACGCTTTCCTGACGCGATAGTGACGACACAAAGCACAAACAAGACACGAATAAGAGGAGAAAGCATGTTCATTATTTTTAATACAATAAAAAAACGCGGTTTTTGTTACAGCGGGAAGTCCGGAACACGCCCGGTATTTACGTTAACGTTCAATATTCGATGCGCCGGAGATTGGAGGCACGCAACCCGGCCCGGGGTGGTCGTAATTTCGAACACATACTTTGATGACGATCGTTGGCTCCTTAATGTTCTTTTTTTAAAAAGTTTTTTGCTGCATTAAAAATAATAAACATGTTTTCTCCTCTTATTTGTGTCCTGTCTTTCTTTTGCTTTGTATCGTCACTATCGCGTCAGGAAAGCGTTTCAGACCATGCATTGCTATGTGATTTCCCATTTTCTAAGTGTACTCTATCTGCCCTGAAAGTCTGTAAACGCTGTATTGATACACCCTGTGTAGGTAGATAGGGAGATTGACAGAAAAGCGTATCGATGGATAAATAAGTAGATAACTAGATACATAGGTATATAGATAGATGGATAGATAGGTAAATAGATAGGTTTCATAGATGTGTAGATAGATAGATAGATAGATTTGTAGATAACCAGGCAAGTAGATTCGTAGATAAACAGATAGATATAGGAAGGTAGATAGATAGGTAAATAGACTGGTAGATAGATAGATAGAAAGGTAGATAGATAGACAGGTAGAAAAATTGATAGATAGACAGGTAGATAAATTGATAGATAGATAGATAGATAGAGGTAGAAAGATAGATAAATAGATAGATAGATAGATAAATACATATAGGTAGGTAGACCGAAAAATGGATAAATAGACAGATAGATAGGAAGATAGATAGATAGATAGAAAAGACCGATAGATAGTGAACCAACGCTCGGACATGTTGGGACATAGCAATGGTCAAAGAACCGAACAAGGTTAAGTTACACGTAAAATAGGGAAGTATTCGATTTTCTAATTTTATTTTTATATGATAGAGTAACATACATGAATATCATCTGCGAAAAATTTTTTACGATACGACTAATACTTTTTTTTAAAATGATTTTTTAAAGTTCACGCGCGAGTGACGTCATTTGCTTGTTAACGAAATCAGTCCTTTGACTGACGTCACTGCCGCGCTGCGAGGCGGCGGGGTTGGCTAGGACAAAGAAGTGCTTGGCGATCTTTGGGGGAAAAGCGCGGGAAAACAAGAGCCTTCTAACAGCAGCGCGCATAAAAGGCTAGTGAAAATCCTTTGCTGTCTGTAGGGTTTAATGCATTCTGCAATTGTTTTTAATTTGATTTTCTTTGTCATGGCTTGTAGAATCAATTACAAGTATTGCTTCGTTGCTGGACGAGTATCTACATCTAAAAAAACTCCTCACAAGCGATTTGTTATTGTTCCGTCCCAGCAGGATCTTCGAAAGAAGTGTTTTCAAGTGTGTTTATTAATTAAAATTTGAAAATGAAAATTTGCACTGCATTTTAATTAAAAACTATGTCAAGTGAGAAATACAGTTTGAAATATATGTTCACAACTGTTCATAAATAAATGTTTAATAAGCATATGAGATATTTTTTAAAAAATGCAAGTAATCAAAGGAATTTAAACCCTGCACAATAAACTTAAATAGAAAGTAATAGATGCATTACTATTTCCATTTTAATAACAATGCAAAAACTAATAATACTTTCTTTTTAACATTCAAACTATCTTCAAATTTTAACTATTTCAAATTGATAATTTGAAAATACATTTTCAGTTTATCACCAGAAGCGTTTCTATATATACAAGACTTTTCTCACATGCAAAAAGGTACTTATTTTATGAAATGAACACCATTTTCAAATTTATTATTTTTATCAAAAGAGCAAAAAAAATATTTTTCCTTTTTTTGCTAAGTTGCACAAAAACTCAAGGATAATAAACATGTATTAATGGATTTAAAACAATTTTCCACAAAAAAAAAAGCAGATCAACTTTTATCGTCAACAAAGCGAAAAATTTTCATGCAAAAACTGCTCTAAAACTTAGTACTGGAATCACTTGCAGTAGGGTTGTTACAAAATGCGCGCCTCATTAAAAGCCGCCAAGTAAGAACTGGAATAGCGCTCTTACATTGTAATTTATATATTCAGATAAAATAACCATCGACACACAAATGGAAATGATCAATCTTGATAAGGGAAACTAATGCGAGTAATATGAACTGCAAACATAGACGGATATGTACGTACAATTTTAAAGAATAACAATGGCGAAACTTTGTTGTTTCACTCCCCGTACTTCTAGGACATTATAAATCTCTCGTCCTTTCGAAAAAAGTGAAACACCGTGAATGACTTTACTTGAGGAAGGTTATTGGATTGACCTTTCGTGAATCCTAGCTCCATGATGGAAAAAAATGCTGGTCAAAGGCTTTAAAAAGGCTGAAAAAGACAGTGCTATTCACCTCCTGGTAGGCGCAACACGGCATGGAAATGGAGCTCCGATCTGAACAGGGAAATGACGTCAGCTGCTGACGTTTTAGGCCACACCTCTTTTTTGCGCATCGCTCTTTAAAAAATTCATAAAAAATCAATCGTGGGTTTTAAAAATCCGGCCATGGTGAATTTTTGTGTTTTGTAAGCCTGTCAACAATGTGCAATAGTTAATATAGGAATATTTGATAGGTTGATACTTCCCTCCAAAGCTGGTTAATGAATGAAAATGGAGATAGGTTCAAAACTTAATATTGCTACAGTACTCGTAACTGTGAGAACTGGCTCCTCACGTTACTTTCAGTGTTTAGCATTTCTCGATATTTTGACTTAAGTAGTATTCTAATTCTGAAAATTCAGATTCAGAGTGGATCAGCGAGACTCTAAAACCTTCAAGGGGGGAGGGGGTGTTGATGTGCTGAAATTATTTACATGTAACTACAATTTTTTAAAAAATATTGCTACTCTTACTTTTTGAATTTATGCTTCTTTTCGCACGTTTTGCGGCCCGAGTTAATTGAAAAAAAAAAAGTGATTAAAAAAAAAAAAAAAAACGTTCCACCTTCTACCTACATTGCGCATGCCTAGAGCTTTGTTTATGCACAGTAGTTTATTAATTAATCTAAATCGAAACCTCAATTACGCAACTGGCTAGTGTTTTCGGTTCTTAATTGATAGGTTGATGGTTCAAGATTACCCGGTGATTGAATTGTCTTACAGTAGTAGTCATGGTACTGTCCAACCACGGATTGTATGGAATTTTCAAACGTCCAGATGAGACGAATCTATCTGAATGAGGCGGAAAAGTAAAAATTTGATGCGTGTATTCCGCTCATTTGAATGAGACTCTGCTTCTGCAAAAGCTGACATCGCTAAAAATAATAGATTTGTCCATTTCCGGCTGTAAAACGGATGTTTGTCTTTCCATGCAATCCGTGGTCAGACAGTAATGGCCAACAGAAACTATGATTTTACTGAGGCTTAGTTAAAGGATGTTGCATGATTGTGTAGGATGTAATAAATAATTTTGATATAGGTATCTCTGCCTCTATATATTGAAAAAAGTAACGTCAAAGAGATTGTGAAAGGAAGTCTGTGGCGGGCCTGCGGCAAGGAGACCCCATAGCATCTACAACCTTGAAATTTAGTACAAAATTACTTCTAGTTCCGGGGGGTTGCACCTGGAGTTTTTTGTTCTTAATTTTGAATTAATTTCTTTATAATTAATTTTTTAAGCTTAAATTTCCTGTAAATTGCCTATTTAAGGGTTGAAAGATTTCCCACACTCCTTAACATTAAATATCGTTCGAAAGACATTTCCTTTCTGCGTCAAGAATGTTCCAACTTTCTCAATTAATTAGAACAACATTTATCAGGGTTTCTATTTTAGCGGAAAATCCTAGGCTAACTCAATTCAAGACCTTATAGCGTAAGAGCAAAATATGTTACTAGAGACCACGAATTTGAAAGCGACTTTTCAAACGTACAAAGCTGTCGTTTTACAATACTCAGCAGCCCATTAGCACTTCTAACTCTGCAAGTTAGTAGAAATTAGTTTAAAACCCGGGAAAGGGGTAATTTTATTTCCAAACGGAACTCGTAACGCGCTTTTAATCTTATTCTTTCTAATTGACAATTTAAATCCTTGCGAATCAAGTATTGAACTTCATCGAGCAGACAGCTCCTAACTAACATTTAATTCAATTTGTTGTTTCAATATACCTTCTACATTTTTGGCTTATGTTATTCAATAACCCTTAGCAAAAGCATAGCTTCTGTCGGCTAGACCTGCAGCTGCCACCTTTTTTCTTCTTTTTTAGATTTAAAAACGAAACACTCACCCATAAGGTTTTTCTACGCTTCCCTACACATAAAATAAACTCCGAAATGTCATTGATTATTTCCGTGGAATGTTTTCGGATTTCACCTATTTCCTGTGAAAATTAAGTATCTTTGTCAGAAAGTTTCCTGAATTGCTACGAGTTGCACGAAGCCAGACTTCTCACTGTTAAGAAAAGTATTTTTAACCACCAGTTTAAACATTAACTGATTGTGTTTATTAAATCTATCAGCTGCAATTTGTTAACGGTTCGCGCAGATTGATTGAGCTCCTAATGACAGCAAATAGGTCTCTGGAGCCCGTATCTCTGCAAGAATCCAGATTGATTAAGCTCCTAATAACAGCAAATAGGTTTCTGTATTCAGTAGCACTGCAAGAATTGCAAGCAAGTGAGATGCCTAGTACTAAATTGCTTTAACCATGGTTGCAATTATGCTTTTTAGCAGTGTTGGGCATTAATCAACTGAATCCTCTATCGACTAAAGTAATCCGACTCCCATTTAGTTTAGACTAATATTTTAAAAATTTAATTCAATTGCAGACGAAGATTAACGTTAGTTTAAACTAACTCGTTAGTTGACTAAAAAAACTAATTTAGTTCAGATTGATTTAGTTCAGATTAAATTAATCAGATTGAATTTAGTCAAACTAATTTAATCAGATTGATTTAGTCAACTAAAGTAATCAGATTAAATTTCGTCAGATTAAAATTTATACTAAATCTAATCAGATTGAAAAATGTTAAAACTACAGATTGCGTTTGGATTCATTAAGGGGTTCCTTTCTCTTCTCCCCCCCCCCCCAATGAATATTGAGTAGCTCCTAATGTGTTACGGGGGGGACATTGGGGGTTGGGGGACTGCCCCCTTACCGATTTAAGACCTTAAAAAATCAATAATATTTAAAAACACCCCCTTTGAAGTGACGCAGTTTGCGACATGACCCACACTACCCCCCCCCCCCTCATTTGGTACACAATACTGCTTTTGGTCTTCCTTATCTTTATCTTCTTTACTAATAATAAAGCTGAAAGTCTCTCTGTCCGGGAGGATGTCTGGATCTCTCTGACGCGCATAGCTCCTAGACCGTTCGGCCGATTTTCATGAAATTTGGCACAAAGTTAGTTTGTAGCATGGGGATGTGCACCTCGAAGCGATTTTTCAAAAATTCCATTTTTTTGAATTTTCTATTAAAATTTTAAGGCCTTTTTCACATAATCTTTACTAATAATAAAGCTGAAATTCTCTCTGTCCGGAGGATGTCTGGATGTCTGTAGGATGTGCCTGGATGTCTGGATCTCTGTGACGCGCATAGCGCCTAGACCGTTCGGCCGATTTTCATGAAATTTGGCACAAAGTTAGTTTGTTGCATAGTGGTGTGCACCTCGAAGCGATTTTTCGAAAATTCGATTTTGTTCTTTTTCTATTCCAATTTTAAGCCCATTTTTCACAGAAATTTAATAAAATGGGAAAGAATTTGTTCAGAAAATTATCTTTCCTTATCTTTCTTTTCTTTACTTCTTTATCTTTCTCCTTTTTTTTTCTTTTTAAATAACAAACCTGAAAGTCTCTCTGTATGGATGTTTAGATCTCTGTGACGCGCATAGCGCCTAGACCGTTCAGCCGATTTTCATGAAATTTGACACACAATTAGTTTGAAGCATGGGGGTGTGCACCTCGAAGCGATTTTTCGAAAATTCCATTTTATTAATTTTCTATTAAAATTTTAAGCCCTTTTTCACAATCTTTAATAATAATAAAGCTGAAAGTCTCTCTGTCTGGAGGATGTCTGGATGTCTGAATCTCTGTGACGCGCATAGCGCTTAGACTGTTCGGCCCGATTTTCATGAAATTTGGCAAAGTTAGTTTATCATGGGGGTGTGCACCTCGAAGCGATTTTTCGAAAATTCGATGTGGTTATTTTTCTATTCCGATTTTAGGAACAAAATTATCATAAGATGGACGAGATTACCATAACGTGGAACCATAACTTGGGCATAAGCCAAGTGGCGATAAAATTCACCATACATTATTTGTAAATATACAGGCGGACCAAAAGACCTTTTCATTTTCTATTACGGGCAAAGCCGTGCGGGTACCACTAGTACTGGAATAAAGGCTTGATTTTTTTCATATCCAGATAGCCGATGCATATTCCCTATTGCAGTTACTTATATGAGGGGATGCCCCCCTCTCAAAAAGAAATTCACTCCACTCAAATTATGGGGGGTGGTTAAAAACGCGAAAATTTTCCAAAAGCAAACCTTAAAATTTTGAAGTCTGCGCCACCCGCCCCACTAATTCCCCCCCCCCCCCCGTAGGCCACACCACTTCTGATCTTATTTGAATAAAATGCTTGAATTTTTTTCTCCAGATGGCCGATGCTTGTTCTGTTTCAAAGTAACTTACTTAAGGGGATAGACCGCCTTAGATTGAACCCCCCTCAAATTACGGGGGAAGGGGGCTCCCCTCCAAAAAACATAAGTACAAATTTTTTTGAAAAATAAGCGCTAAAAATTTTAAGCTTGGACCAACCTCTCCACTGACCACGCCCCCCCCCCGCCCGTAGACCACACTGCTTCTGGTTTTATTGGAATAAAATGTTTGATTTTTTTAAATCCAGATGGCTGATGCATGGTCTGTTTCTGAGTAACTTACGTAAGGGGATACCCCCTCCTTAAATAAGAAAGTCCCTCATATTCTGGGGGGCTCCCCCACCTTCAAAAAACCTATTAAAACACGAAAATTTTTCAAAAACAAACCTTACAAATTTGAAGTCGGCGCCACGGACCCCGTTAGTCTGGATCACCGGATAATCCGGCTCGATCGATTTGACCGATTTCCCTTTACATTTAAAGAGCGATCGTCAAAATTCCATAATAATTATTTATTTAACCCTCTCACGGCAAGACCGTGTTATGTCGTTGATTGAGTTCCCTTTTCTTCGCAATGCAACTTTTGAATCAATTTGTTTTACTCGATAGGGAAAAAATTGAACTGTCACAGGAGAAGATTACAGACTTTGTAATAACAAAGTAGACATGTTTACTGTTTATTTGTAATTCTATGTGTTTCCTTTTAAGGTGATTTTCAGTGAGTATGTTTTAATTTGTTTTGTTTTTTTCATTCTCCGGATTTTCGATATTCCGGATTGGGTCGGATTCCAATTAATTCAAATTATCGAGGTTCTACAGTAATGCCCCCCCCCCCAAAAAAAAAAATTCAAAAAGATTATTACATTTTCTCATGGTTTCGATATTTTTTTGTATTTTTCAAGCAAACGTTCAAAATTTTCCCCGCGGTGTGGGGGGGGGGTCCTGACCTTCATGACCCCTCTTTGTATCTGCAATTGACATACACTTGGACATAAAAATATACATCTGTACACCAATATACTCGGGATAACAAGTTACACTTATATACTCGTATATACACGTATTTACTTGTGTTTGCACGTACTTTGATGTACATACACGTGGCAAATACAAAATTAGTGTGTAAACGTATATACTCGGATTAACACGTTTACATACGTGTATACACGCACATACTCGTATATTCACGTACTTACTCGTATATACACGCATTAACTCGTATATGCATCATAAATATGTATTTTAACTTACAAATACAAATGTACGTCTGTACACGAGTATACTCGGGTTAAACAAGTATCTACACGCATATTCTCGTCTGTACACGTACATACTCGAAAATACAAGTATTTTTTCTTATATGCACGCATGAATATATATATACACGTTTAAAAGCTAATTTACCTCTGTACACGAGTACACTTGGGGTAACACGTATCTATACGCATATTCTCGTGTGTACAAGTACACACTTATATACACGTATTTACTCGTGTAAAAATGCATAAATATGCATATACACGTAGAAATACAAATGTACCATTGTACACGAGTATACTCCGATTAAACACGTGTCTTTACGTCTTTTCTCGTGTGGAATCGCACTTACTCGTTTGTACACGTATTTTCTCGTATATGCATGCATAAATATGTATATAAACGTTTAAATACAAATCTACCTTTGTACGCGAGTTTAGTCGGGTTAACACGTATCCATACACAAATTCTAGTATGTACACGAACATACTCGTATATATAAGTATTTAATCGTGTTTGCACACATAAATAAGTACACAGGATGTATCAGTACAGCGTTTACATACTTTCAGGGCAGATACAGTGCACCTAGACGCGATAGTGACGACACAAAGCGTAAGACAGGGCACGATTAAGAGGAGAAAACATGTTTATTATTTTTAATGCAACAAAAATACTGGTAAGATTTGTCTGGTGCATACAACAGATGTTGCTACGTAAACCGAAGCATCAGATGACGGTGCATGCGCACACGTGGTTTTTGTTCCACCAGGAAGTCCGGGACCCGCCCGGTATTTTTGCTAAATTTCGATATTACAGGCGGGGTCGTAATTTCAAACACCTTCTTTGATGATGATCGTTGGCCCCTTAATTTTCTTTTTCCTTAGTTTTTTGCTGTACTAAATATTCTGAACATGTTTTCTTTTCTTATTCGTGTTTTGGGTGATTGGTGTTGTCACTACCGCGCCAGGAAAGTGTTTCCGACCATGCATTGCTATGTGTTTCCCCTCGTCTAGGTGTACTCTATCTGCCCTGAAAGTCTGTAAACGCTGTAGTGATAAACATTGTGTACACTTAGAAGTTTGAATATAAATCCGTGCACTAATAGACTCGGGAAATACGTATTTATACGTAAAATTTCGTGTTTACACTTACGAACTCGTATATACACGTATTTACTTCTGTTTGCACGTAGAGATGCAAAATTTCTGTAGATACGAATGTACTCAGGTTAACACTTACAGCTCCGTATATACACGTACACACTCGTATATACACGTACTTACTCGTATATACACGTACTAACTCGTGTATGCACGCATAAATATGTATTTTAACCAAAAATACAAATGTACCTCTCTACTCGAGTATACTCGGGTTAAACACGTATCTATACGCATATTCTTGTGTGTGCACGTACATACACGTATATACTTGTATTTTCTCATGTATGCACGCATAAAAATGTATATGCAATCTTAAATACAAATGTACCTCTACACACGAGTATACTCGGTGTAACATTTATCTATACGCATATTCTCGTGTAAATACAACGACCTCTACACACGAGTATACTCGGTGTAACATTTATCTATACGCATATACTCGTGTGAATACGTACATAATCGTATTCTCTTATATGCACGCATAAATATGTATATACAAAGCAAATTTCTCTGTACACGAGTATATTCGGGGTAACAAGTATCTATACACATATTCTCTTGTGTGTTCACGTACATACTCGTTTATACACGCATTTATTTATGTATAAACGCACAAATATGCATATACACCTAGAAATACAAATGTACCATTGTACACGAGTATACTCGGGCTAAAAAAAGAACCTAGAAATCTATTCTCGCTTGTACACGAACTTACTTGAATATACACGTATTTTCTCGTATATGCATGCATAAATATGTATATATACGTTTAAATACAAATTTACCTCTGTTCACGAGTATACTCGGATTAACACGTATCCATACGTATATTCCTTTGTGTACACGTATATACTCGTGTATACATGTATTTACTCGTGTATGCACAAATAAATTTGTACATACATTTAGAAATTAAACATATCTCCGTGCACGAATATACTCGGGATAACACGTATTTATACGTATAAACTCGTGTTTACAAATATGTATCGTATATGCACATATTTACTTGTGTTCACACGTACTTGTAGGTATATACACGTAGAAATACAAAATTCCTGTATACACGAATATCGTCGAGTCAACACGTATATACACGTATATGCACAAAAATACTCGTATATACACGTACTTACTCGTATATACACGTGTAACTCGTGTATGCACACATAAATATGTATTTTAACGTACAAGTACAAATGTACCTCTGTACACGAGTATACTTGGGTTAAACACGTATCTATACGCATATTCTCGTGCGTACATGAACATACTCGTATATACTTGTCTTTTCTCGTATATGCACGCATAAAAGTGCATGTACTAGATTAAATACGAATTCACCTCTGTGCACGAGTATACTCGGGTTAACACGTATCTATATGCATATTCTCGTGTGTACTCGAACATACTTGTATATACACGTACTTTCTCGTATATGCACGCTTAAATATGTATATAAACGTAGAAATACAAATGGACCTCTTTACACGAGTATACTCGGGGTAACACATATCTATACGCATCTTCTCATGTGTACACGTATATACACGTATCTTCGCTTGTGTGCACGCATAAATATGTATATACACAATTAAAAGCAAATTTACCTCTGTACACGAGTATACTCGGGGTAACACGTATCTATACGCATAATCGTGTGTACACGTACTTACTCGTATATACACGTATTTACTCGTTTATAAACGCATAAATATGCTCATACACGTAGAAATACAAATGTGCCATGTTACACGAGTATACTCGGGTTAAACACGTATCTATAAGACTATTATCATGTGTGCACGTACTTATTCGTATATGCACGTATTTTCTCGTATATGCATGCATCGATATGTAAATACACGTTTAAATAGAAATTTACCTCTGTACACGAGTATACTCGGGGTAACACGTATGTATAAGTATATTCTCGTGTGTACATGAACATACTTGTATATACACGTACCTTCTCGTATATGCACGCTTAAATATGTATATAAACGTAGGAATACAAATGTACCTCTTTACACGAGTATACTCGGAGTAACACGTATCTATACGCATATTCTCATGTGTACACGTATATACACGTATCTTAGCTTGTGTGTACGCATAAATATGTATATACACAATTAAAAGCAAATTTACCTCTGTACACGAGTATACTCGGGGTAACACGTATCTAAACGCATAATCGTGTGTACACGTACATACTCGTATATACACGTATTTACTCGCTTATAAACGCATAAATATGCACATACACGTAGAAATACAAATGTGCCATCTTACACGAGTATACTCGGGTTAAACACGTATCTATAAGCCTATTGTCGTGTGTGCCCGTACTTACTCGTATATACACGTATTTTCTCGTATATGCCTGCATAAATATGTATATACACGTTTAAATAGAAATGTACCTCTTTACACGAGTATATTCGGGGTAACACATATCTATAAGCATATTCTCGTGTGTGCACGAACATACTTGTATATACACGTACTTTCTCGTATACGCACGCTGGAATATGACGTAGAAATACAAATGTACCTATTTACACGAGTATACTCGGAGTAACACGTATCTAGACGCATATTCTCATGTGTACACGTACATACTCTTATATACACGTACATACTCGTATATACACGTATTTACTGGTGTATGCACACATAAATATGTATATTTACTTAAAATTTCAAATATACCTCCGTACACGAACATACGCGGGATAACACGTTTATATACGTATTGTCACGCACATAGTCGTATATACACGTATTAACTCGTGTATGCTTGCATAAATATGTACATACACGTAGAAATACAAATGTGCCTCTGTTCATGTGACATTTAAATTTTACGAATTTAATCTGAATTAAAAAAGTAATCAAATCAATTTGATTACTTTTAATCTGATTACTTTTAGTCTGACTAAATTCAATCTGATTAATTTAATCTGAACTAAATCAATCTGAACTAAATTAGTTTTTTTGAGCAACTAACGAGTTAGTTTAAACTAACGTTAATCTTCGTCTGCAATTGAATTAAATTTTTAAAATATTAGTCTGAACTAAATGGGAGTCAGATTACTTTAGTCAACTAATCAATCAATTACAAATTTAGTTGATTTTTTTAGTTGATGCCCAACACTGCTTTTTAGCTTTGTTAGTAAATCAGTTAGGTGCCCAGCTATTATTTAAAAATCTCAACAAGTTTTCTCTGTAAGTTCCAAAGACATGACTGACTTAAACCGGAGATACGAGGGGGAACCCAAAAATAACCGGATTTTTGTTCTAAAATATTTATGTATTAGTTTATTCACAAAATTTTTTTTGTCTCCTTTAAAGTGTTCACCCTTAGATGCAATACACTTGTTAATTTTTTTTTTCCACTGTTAGAAGCTCCCCTGGAACTCTCTAACTTTGACCATGTCCAGTGCCCGTTGCGAAGTAGTTTTTACAGCCTCTACATCATCAAAATGCTTCATTTTCAGATTTTTTTCATTCTCGGGAACAGAGAAAGTTCACAGGGGGCTAGGTCTGGCGAATACGGGGGTCGAAGAACGACTGGCCACCCCTGAGAACGGTTAATACACTGTTAAAAATTTTCCGGAAAATTTACGGTAATTGTTACTGGCATCCATGTTGCCAGTAACTATTACCGTAAAAGTCAAATGTTACTATAAAATTTTACGGTTTCCTCCGTAGGCCACAGCAACCAATTGGCGCTGGGATCGCTTATTTCTCCGGTATAAATTACCGTAAAAATCAGCGATGCGTAAGTCCGCCATTTTACAGTAACAATTACCAGAAAATCTTCCTGAATTTTTAACAGTGTAGTAAAGGTTGTGTGTACGGGAGCGTTATCATTGTGAAGGAACCATCCTTCCAATCGCCCTAGCGAGCTCCAACTCACTCTTGTTTCTTCTAAATTTTCGTCAACCGTAAAACGACGACTCTCGTTGATTTTTTGGAAGATTTTTTCAACGTTTTCATCATTTCGAGACGTTGAAGGGCGCTCAGAGCGAGCATGATCTTCAACATTCATACTACCGCTTTTAAAGCGCCCAAACCACTCGAAAACTTACGTGCGGCTCATAGCTTCCATCTCGAAAGCTTGTTGAAACATTTGGTAAGCTAATCCGTTGCCGACTTTTCAAGCAGGAGAAGCAAAATTTCAAGTTTAGTTTGTTCTTTTAAATCTGCCGTGTAATGAGTTCGCAGGCGGAAAGAAACAGCACCTGAGAAAACCAACCCTACGATCAGACGGTATCAATTAAACTGACGCCACTTGCACAGCTGGTTTATGAAGGTCTCTACTTGAGCTATCTAGATAGAGAACACTCTACTACATCTAGAATTGGCATCGCACCATTAGTCCGGTTTCTTTTGGATCCCCCCTCGTATATCTGAATTCATCAGAAAGTTTCCAATGTAATTTCAGGAAGGCCACTGAGTTTTAGCGAGAAACGTTCTTGTTTTTGCGAGATACGTTACTGACATAAATTGTGCACATTAGCTACCCATTATTTTCCAAGAACTTTTCTGAACTGTTTTTACAGTGTAGAGGGCGTGCTCTCTAGGTCGAGAACCCCTGCTCTAATCTAATCTCCCGTGTGCAGGTAAACGGCAGTATTTGTAGAAATGAGTTTTCGAGATATTTGAAGAAATGTGTGGTGAATTTAATACAAACAATAGGAAAATATTGGAATTTGACGTTTCTCCCGCGCTTTTTTTTTCGGCGGAAAACAAATAAGCGAACTTGTACAATAAAGATAACGTACAATAGTTGACAAAAATGCAAAAAAAAAAAAAAAAAAATTGCAGTTACAGCCCTTTACCTGCACCAGTAATGTTCCCATCAATTTTTCTGAGGGTATACTCCCAGTAATCCATTACGCGTAATTTATGTATGTGATCATATACATAGTATCTCATACTAGCATTCCCGTACCTGGCATTGCTCGGGTAATCAATTAGTAGGGGATAACAGTGCTTGGTGTGCCTAGTTAGGAAAATCCCTTTAATAATTACTTATTACCTACAATTTTTTTTAATGTGGGAGGGTCCCGGGGCCCCTGGACTCCTTATATATATGTGCCCTTGTCCTTAACCGATTCTTTAACTGTCATTAAAGATCCTTTTAAAGTATTAATGTTCTTTGCAAACGCAGGCCATCCACATTTTATTGTTATACCTATGTTTAAGCAAGAACTTCTTTGTTTACAACATTTTTTTTTCTGGTGCTAAAACTATTAAGCTGCTTGATGAACTCACTCTGGAGCAAGCTACATTAAATTGTTCGTGTAAACAGTCTTCTCTTAAATAGATCCTTGCTACTTTTAATGTCTTTTCTTGTGACTTATTAACGGTTATTGTAAAGCAAACTTTTACAGGAAACTGCACTCTTCTAAATTCAAAAGGATAGTTTGTTTGTGATGATGTTCTTAAAAACTTCGTTTCCAATGTTGAAAAATATGAAAGCAAGACAGCAACATTATTATTTGACTTGAGAAAAGCCTCGAAGAATCAATCACGTGAGAAATAAAACCAATATTCGGCTATCGGCAAAAAGTTGAGATGAAGTACTTGAATAATGATTTGAATGGAGGAAAGCCTTAGAAAATAAGGGATTTAAATTTCAACGACAGGCTTTAATTTCACAGAAATTAAGGGGTTTTAATTAGTTTCTCCCGAACTAATTGATATTTCGAAAAATTCTTTCTTAGTAGATACTTTCGTAATCATGTGGACATGCCTGCGAAATTTCAAGTCTGAGGTTTCAGCGGTATTGGCTGTGCGTTGATATATATATATACTAGTGAAAATACCCGGCGTTGCCTGGGTCAGTAATAATTAACAGAAAAAATCGTTACTTGCTTTTGTTTTCTGTTTTAAGTGAAAGAATTTAAAACACATCTTTTTGACGTGATTAAAAATCGAGTTTCTTCCTTACCTATAAAACTAAAATAGCAATAAGTATAAAGAACAAAATAGTATTGATTTAGAAACGAAAGCACTACATTTAAGCATATACAAATTTCCAAAACATGAAATTAATCTTCTCATGTTTAAAAAGATTAATCTGTTGATACTTTTTTTTTTTACATGGAGTCTAAAACCTTCTCTGTATGGCTAATGAAGTACGAAGTGATTTAAAAAAAGTAGCTGCGCTCGTAATCCCTTTATACTTGCTTTAGCTATTTTGGGAAATTTCAATCATTGTGGGCTATTGGTGCGATTTTACCGAATTTGCGAGAGTCGTTTTGGGGTACCTTCGATGATTCTCCCCCCTTCTTTCCTTCCTTTGTAAAACGATATGATATTAATTTTCGTTACAGAGATATCGTCGCCAGATTCTGAGATACTTTTGGTCACCATAAAATGGCGCTACACAGTTTCATCCGAAATGTTTCCAAAATAAGTTGTAAAATCTGGTGATTGTTTGAAATTGTGCAAAAAGGAAAATTAATGGGAGTTTTTGTGCTGTTTATGGATTTGCCTAATTTAGCTGCTGGATTATTTAACACAGTAAAAAAAGTCTTTTGAAAATGCTTTGATTGGCGATATTTTGTTTATATGGTGAAAGCTGAGAAACATTATTACGTAGTCTTCGGCTTCAAAAACAGCAACGTTGAAAAAACTGCCAAATGCATCAGCTACGGAAATCTTTCTGCAAAAATTTTGGCGATCTGCTGGTTGATTGGATAATGAGTAAGCGTTCAATCAGCATAAATAATAATAAAAACCATTAATTACATTAAAGTTCCGTTTAAGTGGAAAATGATCAGCCAAATCATGTATTATTTGCCAATCTTGTGCAAAAATCTTACTTCAAGATTTGACTTGAGAAAAGCCTTGAACGGTCACGAAAAGCAAAGATAGTCAACAATACAACAATTGCCGCTGTCGACAGGGAGTTGAGATGATACACTAAATACTGTATTGACTTAAAGGAAAGCCTTCGAACATGGAACTAAAAAGCTCATAACTCGTTTTTTATTCTACTTAGAAATTTCGAACAGGTGCCATCTTCAGCAGAAAAATCAGAGCTTTCGATGGACATATAATGTAAATATGTGCAAGTATTTTTTCATCCCAACATTAGAGAATTTATACAAAAATTGTGTTTTATTGCCCCCCTAAGGGGGTTTTGCCCCCCATAACGCGACGAAAACTACCCTATGTGTTATTCTGATGCATAAGCTATATTATTGTAAAGTTTTATGAAAATCCGTTCAGTAGTTTTTGCGTGAAAGAGTAACAAACATCCATCCATACATCCATACAGACAAACTTTCGCATATATAATAGTAGTAAGATATATATATATATATATATATATATATATATATATATATGTTATCTCAGGACACACACATTGATTTTTATATATTAAGATTATGAAAATTTATGAAGCTGGAGGGTATACGTCATATGTCTAAAAAATATTTGAGATATACGGCGTATATGGAGTATACCCTCTATGGGAACAGCACTGACCTGCACACGGCAGTAATATATGCTCTTATTTTTCATGAACTAACAATATTTATATCTCACCTGTTGCATCTCGGGAGAATCATCATCTTCCATGTACATTCTCTTCGCGTAGGCGAACTTGAATGTCTCCAGCATCCTATGCAAGGCCAACGTCGCCCGATCCCGACTTCCGGTCGCCCCCTCGAGGCTGAAGTCCTCACCGTAACCGTCAAGGACGTGGAGGATGAAGGCGAGGAGGGGTCCGCTCCCTGGAGGAGACACGGAGAACATCGTCATGTTGTCTCGCAACCGGGCGGCAACGACACGACGCCACTCTGGCACGTAATTTCGGAGGTCCGTTTTGTCGATGATGCTTCCTGAAGAAACAAACAGCAGTTTTGAACAGTCGTTTACGAACGTTTCCTCATCAATTAAACTCATACACTGTTAAAAATTCAGGAAGCATTTGTGGTAAGTGTTACTGTAAAGGGGAGTGCTTACAGTACACAACAAGACAAACAGCAGTTGTGATTAGTTATTTACGAACGGTTACTCATCAATTTAATTCATACACTGTTAAAAATTCAGGAAACTTTTACGGTAAATGTTACTGTAAAGTGGAGTGTTTACAGTATACAACAAGACAAACAACAGTTGTGAATAGTTATTTACGAACTGTTCCTCATCAATTTAATTCATACACTGTTAAAAATTCTGGAAACTTTTGTGGTAAATGTTATTGTAAAGTGGAGTGTTTACAGTACACAACAAGACAAACATCAGTTGTGAATAGTTATTTACGAACGGCTCCTCATTAATTTTGTTTATACACTGTTAAAAATTCAGGAAACTTTTGTGGTAAATGTTACTGTAAAGTGGAGTGTTTACAGCACACAACAAGACAAAGAGCAGATGTGAATAGTTATTTACGAACGACTCCTCATCAATTTAGTTTATACACTGTTAAAAATTCAGGAAACTTTTATGGTAAATGTTACTGTAAAGTGGAGTGTTTACAGTATACAACAAGACAAACAACAGTTGTGAATAGCTGTTTACGAACGGTTCCTCATCAATTTAGTTTATACACTGTTAAAAATTCAGGAAATTTTTATGGTAAATGTAACTGTAAAATGGAGTGTTTACAGTACACAACAAGACAAGCAGCAGTTGTGAATAGTTATCTATGAACGGTTCCTCATCAATTAAACTCATACTGCTAAAAATTCAGGAAATTTTTATGGTAAATGTTACTGTAAAATGGAGTGTTTACAGTACACAACAAGACAAGCAGCAGTTGTGAATAGTTATTTACGAACGGTTCCTCATCAATTTAATTTATACACTGTTAAAAAATCAGGAAACTTTTATGGTAAATGTTACTCTAAAATAGAGTGTTTACAGTACAGAAAAACCTTACAGTAAATTGTAGCGAAAAAAAACCGATTGCAATTGCAGCGCCAATTGATACACCATGTAACTTATAGTATAAAGCAGGTAACTGTATTTTTCCTCAGTTGATGTGCTCCGACTTGTATAATGATCAGCAAAGTCGCCTGCCAATACGAAAGTATCGAATTTGAACCTGCAGTTTGCATTTTGCGTTTTTAACTCTCATTTATCATATCGTAAAATTTTACAGGAGAATGGGATTTTATAGTAAAAGTTACCAGCAACATGGATGCCAGTAATTTATACCGTAAAATTTCAGGATTCTTTTTAACAGTGTAGGGAGCCATTTCGTTTCAGTCATAGAGCTTACATACACAGAGTACGTGTTTTTTTATGCGCAAGGCAGAAAGTGGCTGACAACATGAGAAGAAAGTGGTGGTTAAATAAGAAGGGGGGAGGGGGGTTTCAGCTGTCATATTTCCCGCCACATCATGGTGAGAGAATGTGAGCTTGGCTGATAGCTAGGCCTTTGCGCTCACCTAAGAATAGTGGTAACTAGCGGTCTCATGCTTATAGTCACAAAATAAGCTTGTCGTGAGCTCTAGTATTTTTTCCTTACTCTAGGTCGCAACATTATCCGCACGTGACATTTTTAAATTTTTTGCTTTTTATATAATCTACTAGTGGTACCCGCATGGCTTTGCCCGTAATAGAAACTTAAAAGTTCTTTTGGTTCGCCTGTATATTTACAAATAATGTATGGTGAATTTTCTCGCCAATTGGCTTGTGTCCATGTTACGGTTCCACGTAATGATAATTTCGTAATTTACTCGTCCATCTTATGAGAATTTTTTTCTTAAAATTGGAATAGAAAAAGAATCACATCGAATTTTCGAAAAATCGCTTCGAGGTGCACACCCCCATGCTACAAACTAACTTTGTGCCAAATTTCCTGAAAATCGGCCGAACGGTCTAGGCACTATGCGCGTCACAGAGATCCTGACGGACAGAGATCCTGACAGACAGAGGGGCTTTCAGTTTTATTATTAGTAAAGATTATGATTTTTATTTTCTTCTATACCAGAAATGTAGAGTTTTTCAAAAGAAACCTCCTGTGGCTTGAGGAATAAAATTAAGTATTGACCCGTCGCCAATTTTATGCGAAAGAGTAATAAATTTTTACAGAAAAGCTGTGTTGCGGAACACAATACATAGCGCAGTTTCCTAAAAAAAAACATAGAAAACTTGTTAATTTTTTTGATACTGGAAAATCGTATGTCATTGTACGACGGGTGAAAATTGTTTCTACATTTGAACGAAGCAATTGCCTGTTGATATTTTGATAAATGAAATTTTAACCCACTACACCAGTGGATTAACCCTAAACTCCAGTAGATAGTGTTCATTGTTTTTGTTTCCCCATACTCCTAAAATGACAGTCTTACCAGTAAAACAGTTAAGTTACCAGTTCAGCCTTGTCACAATAAAGCCTTTCCCTGCATTTTAAAGGTTATCAAAACATATTATCAAATTATCATGCCGTGGAGCGAGTCACTACACAATAAAGCCTTTCCCTGCATTTTAAAGATTACCAAAACATATTATCAAATTATCATGCCGTGGCGCGAGTCACAACACAATAAAGCCTTTCCCTGCATTTAAAGATTACCAAAACATATTATCAGATTATCATGCCGTGGAGCGAGTCACTACGCAATAAAGCCTTTCCCTGCATTTAAAGATTACCAAAACATATTATCAAATTATCATGCCGTGGCGCGAGTCACTACGCAATAAAGCCTTTCCCTGCATTTAAAGATTACCAAAACATATTATCAGATTATCATGCCGTGGAGCGAGTCACTACGCAATAAAGCCTTTCCCTGCATTTAAAGATTACCAACACATATTATCAGATTATCATGCCGTGGCGCGAGTCACTACGCAATAAAGCCTTTCCCTGCATTTAAAGATTACCAAAACATATTATCAGATTATCATGCCGTGGAGCGAGTCACTACGCAATAAAGCCTTTCCCTGCATTTAAAGATTACCAAAACATATTATCAGATTATCATGCCGTGGAGCGAGTCACTACGCAATAAAGCCTTTCCCTGCATTTAAAGATTACCAAAACATATTATCAGATTATCATGCCGTGGAGCGAGTCACTACGCAATAAAGCCTTTCCCTGCATTTAAAGATTACCAAAACATATTATCAGATTATCATGCCGTGGAGCGAGTCACTACGCAATAAAGCCTTTCCCTGCATTTAAAGATTACCAAAACATATTATCAAATTATCATGCCGTGGCGCGAGTCACTACGCAATAAAGCCTTTCCCTGCATTTAAAGATTACCAAAACATATTATCAGATTATCATGCCGTGGCGCGAGTCACAACACAATAAAGCCTTTCCCTGCATTTAAAGATTACCAAAACATATTATCAGATTATCATGCCGTGGAGCGAGTCACTACGCAATAAAGCCTTTCCCTGCATTTAAAGATTACCAAAACATATTATCAGATTATCATGCCGTGGAGCGAGTCACTACGCAATAAAGCCTTTCCCTGCATTTAAAGATTACCAAAACATATTATCAGATTATCATGCCGTGGAGCGAGTCACTACGCAATAAAGCCTTTCCCTGCATTTAAAGATTACCAAAACATATTATCAGATTATCATGCCGTGGCGCGAGTCACAACACAATAAAGCCTTTCCCTGCATTTAAAGATTACCAAAACATATTATCAGATTATCATGCCGTGGCGCGAGTCACTACGCAATAAAGCCTTTCCCTGCATTTAAAGATTACCAAAACATATTATCAGATTATCATGCCGTGGAGCGAGTCACTACGCAATAAAGCCTTTCCCTGCATTTAAAGATTACCAAAACATATTATCAGATTATCATGCCGTGGAGCGAGTCACTACGCAATAAAGCCTTTCCCTGCATTTAAAGATTACCAAAACATATTATCAGATTATCATGCCGTGGAGCGAGTCACTACGCAATAAAGCCTTTCCCTGCATTTAAAGATTACCAAAACATATTATCAGAGTATCATGCCGTGGAGCGAGTCACTACGCAATAAAGCCTTTCCCTGCATTTAAAGATTACCAAAACATATTATCAGATTATCATGCCGTGGAGCGAGTCACTACGCAATAAAGCCTTTCCCTGCATTTAAAGATTACCAAAACATATTATCAAATTATCATGCCGTGGAGCGAGTCACTACGCAATAAAGCCTTTCCCTGCATTTAAAGATTACCAAAACATATTATCAGATTATCATGCCGTGGCGCGAGTCACAACGCAATAAAGCCTTTCCCTGCATTTAAAGATTACCAAAACATATTATCAGATTATCATGCCGTGGAGCGAGTCACTACGCAATAAAGCCTTTCCCTGCATTTAAAGATTACCAAAACATATTATCAGATTATCATGCCGTGGAGCGAGTCACTACGCAATAAAGCCTTTCCCTGCATTTAAAGATTACCAAAACATATTATCAGATTATCATGCCGTGGAGCGAGTCACTACGCAATAAAGCCTTTCCCTGCATTTAAAGATTACCAAAACATATTACCAGATTATCATGCCGTGGAGCGAGTCACTACGCAATAAAGCCTTTCCCTGCATTTAAAGATTACCAAAACATATTATCAGATTATCATGCCGTGGAGCGAGTCACTACGCAATAAAGCCTTTCCCTGCATTTAAAGATTACCAAAACATATTATCAGATTATCATGCCGTGGAGCGAGTCACTACGCAATAAAGCCTTTCCCTGCATTTAAAGATTACCAAAACATATTATCAGATTATCATGCCGTGGAGCGAGTCACTACGCAATAAAGCCTTTCCCTGCATTTAAAGATTACCAAAACATATTATCAGATTATCATGCCGTGGAGCGAGTCACTACGCAATAAAGCCTTTCCCTGCATTTAAAGATTACCAAAACATATTGTCAGATTATCATGCCGTGGAGCGAGTCACTACGCAATAAAGCCTTTCCCTGCATTTAAAGATTACCAAAACATATTATCAGATTATCATGCCGTGGCGCGAGTCACTACGCAATAAAGCCTTTCCCTGCATTTAAAGATTACCAAAACATATTATCAGATTATCATGCCGTGGCGCGAGTCACAACACAATAAAGCCTTTCCCTGCATTTTAAAGATTACCAAAAAAATCTTATCAAATTATCATGCCGTGGCGCAGGTCACAACACAATAAAGCCGTTCTCTGCATTTTAAAGATTACCAAAACATATTATCAAATTATCATGTCGTGGAGCGAGTCACTACGCAATAAAGCCTTTCCCTGCATTTAAAGATTACCAAAACATATTATCAAATTATCATGCCGTGGAGCGAGTCACTACGCAATAAAGCCCTTCCCTGCATTTAAAGATTACCAAAACATATTATCAAATTATCATGCCGTGGAGCGAGTCACTACGCAATAAAGCCTTTCCCTGCATTTAAAGATTACCAAAACATATTATCAAATTATAATGCCGTGGAGCGAGTCACTACACAATAAAGTCTTTCCCTGCATTTTAAAGATTACCAAAAAATATTATCAAATAATCATGCCGTGGCGCGAATTTCGTTGTTGGTGACGTCAGCGTTACTCTATCATTCGCTATTATATATATATGAAAATGTACTATTTCTATTTGAGTTTTTCAGGAAACAGAGGATAATCTCTCTGATTTTGCTGTTGTTAAAATACGTACCTGAGTTCTTCAGGTCTTGTAAGAACTTTTCCGCAAGCGTGCTTTTGCCATACAGAGCCTTTTTACCTTCTTTGGCAATTATTTCCAGCGTTTCAGCGAGATCCGGCCTTCTCATAATTTCGCTTTCCTTCAGTAGATCTCCGGTCTCGTTGTTTGTGAAAACACCCCTGGAAATATTTATTAAGAGTCAATAATAATTTATCTTTCAGCTAACCTGGTAAAATTGTAAAGGCTATGCAGATCCCAATTACAGCATTACGACGCTGCCCCGCCAGGTTTGCCTCTAGAGATTAACTGCAATGGTTTTGGAATACTTCAATCAATTTCCTCTTGAACGGTACACTGTAAAAAAATTCCGAAACGTTACTGAGTATTTCCGTGTAACGTGTCGGGATTTCAATGGTTTTTATCCACTTCCTGGAAAAATCAAGTATTATTGTCAGAAAGTTTCCTGAATTGCTACAAGTTGCACGAATGCACACTTCTCACTAACGTAAAAAATATATTTAGCTCCCAGTTTAAAGTTTAACTTTGCGTATTTATAAAGTGAATCGGCTTCGGCATACTTACGGCCCGTCCATGCTAATAAAGCTCCCAAAGGGAGCGAATAAGTACGGACTACGCTGCTTTGCAAGAGTTGCAGGCGTGAAAAATTCTGGTTTAGCCTTGGTCACGTTTGCAATACTGCTTATGGAACGTTCTTAATAAATCAGGAAGGGGCGAAGCAATTATATTATACCTTCTAAAGTTTACTCTACAGTTCCAGAGACACAACTGGCTTCAAACGGTAAGATTTCTGAATTTTTAAGGAGGTTTCCGAGATAATTTCTTGAAGGTTACTGAATATTAGCGGAAAATATTTCTGCCTTTTACAAGATATGTTACTGGTAGAAATTGGGCACATCAGCTGCCCATTTTTTTCCAGGAACGTTCTGAATCGTTTTTACAGTGTAAATAAGGGATAAAAACACAATAAGGTGTACAAGATCCTATGTAGATGCCAAATTTTTGTCGAGTCACTTACACTGGAACTTCGAAAAGGGTTGATAGTGCTATGCTACTGAATACACTTGAAAAACGATTTAGAAACGTTCCTGGAAAATAATTTGCATACAATGTGCCCGATTTCTGCGAGTAACATATCTTGCAAGAACCAGGAACGTTTTTCGCTAAAATTCAGTAACCTTCCTAAAATTATCCTACACTGTAAACACGATTCAGGAACGTTCCTGGGAAATAATGGGCAGCTCATGTGCCCAATTTCTGCCAGTAACATATCTCGCAAAATCCAGGAACGTTTTTCGTTGAAATTCAGTAACCATCCTGAAATTATCCTAGAAACTTCTTAAATATTCAGAAATATTCCCGTTAAAAGCCAGTCGTGTATCTGAAAAATTCGAGTAAACTTAAGAAGGTATAATATAATAGCTCGGCATCTTCCTGATTCAACAAGGAAGTTCCAAGAGCATCATTGCAATAATGGACAAAGCTTAGCAAGAACTGCTGGCAAGTAACGAAAATTTTACTCGCCTGCAACTCTTGCAAAGCAACGTAGTCCATACCTATTCGCTCCCTTTGCGTGCTTAGCTAGCATGGACGGGGCCGTACCTGAATTGAAGCCGATGCACTTTATAAATACGTTCAGTTATTCTTTAAACTGGGAACTAAAAATATTTTCACAACGGTGAAAAGTCTGCATTCGTGCGAATTGTAGCAATTCAGGAAACTTTTTGACAATGATACTGGGTTTTTCCAGGAAGTGGATAAAAACCATTGAAATCCCGAAACGTAACACGGAAATATCCAGTAACGTTTCGGAATTTTTTTTACAGTGTAGAGGCCTCATGTAAAGTTCAAATATTTTCCCGTTTAATGCCAGTAATGTCTATGGAACTTCAGAGTAAACTTCGGTAGGTATAATATAATAACTTAGCACCTTCCTGATTCAACGACGAAGTTCCTAAAGCAGGATTGCCAACACGGCCAGCGCTTAGACAGAATTGCAGGTAAGTATCAAAAATGTTACTCACCGGCAATATTCGCAACGCTACGTAGTTCATCGACTTATTCACTTCCTAAGGGTGCTCACTCAGTCTGGACGAGCCGTAATCGAACTGAATCCGATACACTGAATAAATACGCTCAGTTAATCTTTAAACTGGGAGCTAAAAATATTTTTCACAACAGTGAGAAGTCAGCATTCGTGCAACTTGTAACAATTGAGGAAACGTTTTAACAACGATACTTAATTTTTCCAGGAAGTGGATAAAAACCACAGAAATCCCGAAACGCTGCACAGAAATACTCAGTACGTTTTTTTTTACAGTATACAGTCAAGTTCTGCTAACTAACAATTTAATTTTTATGCAAGAATAGTTGCTTAGCAGCATGGAGATCTTACACAGCGTATTAAAGGGGCCACCGCTGGCGAAACAAAGAAGAACTCCAGAGCCATCTTGAACCAATTTTCAGAAACCAAAGGTGCCTATAGTAGTTCCGTTGGCAGTACACCGTTTTTTACGTAAAATGTAAATGATCTACGTCGTATACGATTATTAAAGTGCAACATGTGCAATTAATCGGTATATTCAAGTAATACTGAATTCTTTTTAAATGAATTACATCGTGTAAATTTGATTGATAGTGCTTAAATATTAATAGTATGTAAAGTGATTTTTACGACTGACAAGGATATTTTCCTTATAAAACAGTCAGGCAAGGCAGTCAATTAAATACACGAATATTGTTAATTGTATGTGAAATGAACCTCAGTTCCACCAATAACTTTAGTTGGACAGCATAATGCGTAAGACAGTGGTAGCCTAATTGTAAAATCAGGACACCACTCAGGCCTTATGTAAAATCAACCTCCGTTCCTCCAACTAACTTTAGTTGGACAGCATAATGTGTAAGATAGTGGTGGCCTAATTGGTAGGGCGTCAGATTCGTAACCAGTCGAAGATCCTCCGTATTCGTTAATGGCTACTGGGGCATGTTAAATATGTCGTGGTCACAAAGTTCTCCAAATGAACCTATACCTCTAGGGTTACTGGACCAGGGATTGCTCAAATTCCGGTCGGGATCAAAAAACCAGAGCTGTTTTCAGGGTCCCATCCAACCGGTTAAACTATAAACTGCGGTAGGCACGAGGGACCTTGAAGTATAACCATAACCATGTTTAAAAAGATATTCACTAAACAGAGAACTTAATTGTTTGCACTAGAAAAGCTTCACTTGAAATGCGTTTTATAGTGTTACAAATGTTCTGTGAAAACTTTCAAACAATCAATACAACCTATACAAAGATACCTACGAAGTTGTAGAGACTGAAAAAACCTGCAGTATATGAGTTAAACCAATTTTAGTCTCTATTGAGTTTGTCTTTGACTACCAGGCATTTCTATGCTCTACTTGTATCATGTAACTAAAAGAATGCCGTGTGGGAAGTGTTATAAATCCTGTGTTTGTAAAATTCAAGGACGTCTCTTTGGAACTGTGAAAGAGGGATTTCACTGAAAGGCTAATATCCGGTTTAGAGGCGGAAATGGACGTATCTATTAGTTTATAGGTGTGTTAGTTGGTTTGTTTCAGATGCGCACTTTTGATTCTACTATTTAGCCTTAGTTTTGTAAAAATGAAAATTTGCTCACAGCAACATTTTTTAAATCTCAAGTATATTCGATTTATATTCTCACTGCAAAAATTACATGATTTATTTATTCACAACAAAGTTTTGAGCTTACCATTTTGCTTTTACATTCCTGAATGAAATGAAAATATTTTATTTTCTTTTTGTTGTTTCCATGGTAACTATTTTAGTTTCCCCTTATTTTACTTTTGAGAATGAAATAAATGAATAAGTTACTAGTGACATTATAAAATGTGTGCATCAAAATCCCATCGTTATTTTCTCTTCTCCCCTGCTGGATTCATTCAGATGGAATCGTCTTTACTTGGCACATTGTCAAATTACATATAATCCGTGGTCAAACAGTAAGAGTATTTAGGAAGTTACAAAGAAGGTAATGTTCCTTTTCCACGAGAAAGCACTTGACTCCTCCTTCGTCACGTGGTATCCGATGATTCTATTTCGTTGTTTTTGGCAGAAAGTATATTCGGATCATAACATTTTGTTCTAAAAGCAGCAGTTTTTTAAATGTAAGAATAGCTGAAATAACAACAGACAAGTGAAGCAAGTGCTGTAAAGGACCCTAAGACTTTTTTGCACATTGCACGCCCAAGGTAATTCTGTCTGGTTGTCTCATTTAGAAGAGCGTGGATTGCTTACCGATCATCCCCGCTTAAAGTGGAACTTGCGTTCGAGGAGGTGGGCCTTCTCGTGAAAAACGGACAATAATAGCGGCGCCGGGAGCATTCGAAACTGTTGATTGCGTTCTGCTATTGAGTTGCGAAGGCGAAACTCCTATTAAATATCGTGGGTTTAGTTGACGTAAAAAGAAACAATTTGAATGTTTTAACCTATAGCTCAGAGGTTCCCAAAATGCAGGGGTCCACTGCAGTCTGAAAAAATTCAATATAAAAGAAAAATAATGGGGATCCATGCGATACAAATAAGGGTCCACGAGGCCTGGATCCTCTTCAAGACATTTAGCAATAAAATTTACTATCCGACCATCACGAGAAAAGCCACCGCCGAAATGTCTGCGCCTGTCTACTGCTATAGCAACGAGGCGCGTTTCATCTTTCCAAGGGAATCTTAATGTTGGAAAAACCCGTACGGCTGAACAAAGGCGAGCAAACACGTGGCAAAATGCACCAAAAAGCCTTCTTGCCTACCTTTGCAGAAAATGAACGAAGTCCGTTTCTATGGCAGCAGACGGGCTCAGACTTGACGACGAGAGCTTTTCCTCGTAAAAGCCAGACAGTAAGCATTTTACTAGTACTTACGAAGGGCTTAGAGTCCTTCTCACCAATCCCCCCCCCTCCCTCACGGGTTTACTGCAGCTCGTTTACCAACCCACAGAGTACTTTGACAATGTAACAACAAAGGCTTAAAGTCTAACAATACTCATTACGGAAAAAGCAATAGTAATCTTCAGCAGCAGTAGATGGAGCACCTGCCACGGTTTAGGAGGTTATAGCAGATTTAAAAGCTGCTTAAAGTAAAACTTTCTAGGGGTGTTCGCAATCCACCGACAACGTTTACGTGTAAAAAATCTGGACAGCAGATTGCATCAGTCTTTTTCAATTCATACTAAACTGAGAGCAACGCCTCAAATTCTAGGTTATTTATATAACTAGATGAGTGAAGAAAATGGTGAGAAATTTCGTCAATTACGGCTTCACAAAGTCCGTTGTTCAAAAGGCTTATGCTTGACAAGAATGAGTGAAGAAAATGGTGAGAAATTTTGTCAATTACGGCTTCACAAAGTCCGTTGTTCAAAAGGCTTATGCTTGACAAGATTTTTTTCCCTTTTGATTCTGTGTTCGAGTTTTTGGCTGCAAAAGATCTCGACTTTAAAAAAAAAAAAAAAAAAAAAAAAAAAAAAAAATTTAATTTTGACATCTTGAATTCAAATTATGTTTTTCGCAATCACGAGGGTGTGTATGTAGGCGTGTGTGTTTGTGTGTGGGTATGTGTGTTTGTGTGTAGGGGGTATGTGTTTGTGTGCTGCCATAAGTGTGTGGGTAGTTGTGTGTATGAATGTGTGAGTGGGGGGGATATGTGTATGTGTGTAGGCATATGTGTTTGTGTCTGTGTGCGGGCATGAATGTGTGGGGTAGTTGTGTGTATGTGTGTGTGTATGTTTTTGTGTGTCTGTATGTGTGTGTAGTTGTGTATGTATGCGCGTGTGTGTAGGACATGGGATGCAACTTGGAGACGGCTTTCGCTATAGGAGCAGCATCGTGAGGAGCCGATCGACGGTGATGGTGCGGAGGGTGGCGGTGGGAAAATAAAATGATAGGAACGCCAAAAACAGTCAAATGAAAGCAATAAGCAATCGTGATTGCTCAAAAAAATACAAATGGACACCAGACATTATGTATTAGCAGATTATTCAAACTAAAATTTATAAGGTTAACACGCACAGAGTCAGAAACAGAGTCACTATAAGACACTCAGAAAAGTGAAAACTTAAAAATACAAAAGAAGTTTCGTATGTTCGTTCGCGCGCGGTGTGTGGGTGTGTGTTTAATTCTCATTAAAAAAAAATTGTTGTTTCAAAAATTAAAGTCAGTTTTATAATAAGTTTTATAATTTGAAGATTGAAATTATCAGCTACAGTCCAGGGTGCTTATTCCAAGCTCGAAATTCACCTTGCGAGATTAGTTCTGATCGTCTCACTAGATGGCGCTTTAAGGAAAATCGCAGTCTCGCAGTTTAAATCTCGCAAGTTCGTATTCTAAGCTAGAAAAGAAGGGGAAAAAGTGACTTTTCGCGCCTTTACTTGCGAGCGAAATCTCGACTGCCCCGAAGTAGGTGAGATTATGCGATTTTTGTGATACAATTATGGGAGTTTGTTTTTCTGAAAGGTATTGGATCGAGGGAAAACGAATTTGGATGATGCCAATCTTGGAAATGGTTCAGGAAGGGGGGGGGGGGTTAAAACTTCACCGGGGGGGGGGGGGGCAAGTGGTTTTCTATTCAATTTGTGATACAATTGCGGGAGTAAGTTTTCTGACAGATATTTATTGGCAGGAGGATAACAAATAAGAAATTAGGATTTTGCTCTGCGCCGAAAATGGTTGCAGGGGGCAAGGGGGGTCGTAACTGTACAGGGGGGAGTGGTTTTCCGTTCCATTTTCGTGCCGCAAAAACGGGAGTTAGTTTTCCGCTTGCCAATACATTTCAGAAAAACTAATTTGAATGTTGCAAACACCGAACATGTTGCAGAGGGGGGGGGGGTGCAAATGGTTTTTAGTGGAATTTTTTTGATAAAATTGCGGGAGTTGGTTTTTCTGAAAGGTATTGGCACGAGGAAAACGAATTAGGATATTGCCAACCCTGAAAATGGTGCAGGGAAAAGGGGGAGGGGTCATATAACTGCACTGAGGGGCAAGTGGTTTTCCGTTCAATTTTTGTGACACTAAAACGGGAGTTTTGCAAAAACATTTTGCAGGGAAAGAAGGGGTGGGGGGGGGGGGAGTGGATTTCGGTGAAATTTTCGTAATAAAAACTACGGGAGTTGGTTTTTCTAAAAGGTATGGTATTGGTACGAAGAAAACGAATTAGGATGTGGCCAACCCCCAAAAAATGGTGCAGGGGGGTAGAGAGGGGGGGGGGGGGTGAGAATTATAACTGCAAACATAAAATAGGTATATATGCAACATTTCTCGCTTTACAACAAGTTTTCAATGCTTAAAAGACTTAAACCCACTTTCACAACATTATAATACACAGAATATCCGAATTAAATTGCAGACACGTGTTTTGGAGACATTAAGCAGCTCCTTTTTCAATGCAAAAGATGTCAGTTTATGAATAAAAATGCATTCTCGGCTAAGGTTGTTTATTTCCATGGATTTCATTTTCTTTTAACCAAATCCATCACTTAGGAAATACGTTGGGCGGGGGGGGGGGGGGGGCGGGGATCGGGGACTTCCATTTTTCAAGAAATAATGCATTTGAAAAAATTAAGGAGCTAATGAATTTTCTACTCCTCTTTATTGTTTTTGACCGCTTGACGGCCTGAACAAATGCGTCTAGGGCAAATTATATAAAAAGCGTTCATAATTTTTATTTGTCTTTTGTACATTATCCCACTTAAAATTTAGTTGTTTCACAAAAGTACTATTTGTTTCTGAAAATTGTATGAATTTCAAGTTTACACAGAATATACAATCCCCCTTTTTTTGCGTTTAAGGGGGGGCGGTGACATCACAAATGACCGCCCCGTCTGTCACCCATGCTATGTACACCACTGACGAATGTAATTTTTTTTCTGTCTTCTTTTGCTGTAAAATCCTCGTCCCCCTTTTTTTCCCCTAAATTCTTTATTTGTTACCTACTGTCATTATTCAATTTCAATTGAATTTAATTTGTAAGAATTTTTTTTTTTCTTTATTGAAATTTGATATTGATTAACTAATTACAAAAAAGTACAAAGCCTGGTAATTTCTGGGAAATTGTTTCCAAAATTTGATTTTCCATTTCGCCCCGATTGCTCCTTTCTTCATTTCTTCTTCAATTTAGAATCTTTCCTTTGGGTTGAACGTTTAAAGTTCTTTATCAGCTGAAGTGAAACGATGATTAAAAAATCTTACTCCCTTTACGAATATTTTTCAATATACATTTACAGAAGCAGAGTATTTATTCATTTTAAACTGCTCTTATAACCCAGACTGCTGTTTTGACTTTTTAATCTTGAAGATAAAGATGAAATTATGTAGTCATAGTTACAAGTTGCTTGTTTTGAAAAGGAAATCTAAAAAAGTACTGTTTTGAAGATATCTTAAGATTGGGTCTTGGAAAACAATACCTAGAAAAAATGGAATTTGAAAACAGGAATAATGAAGAAATAAAACTTTTTATTTAAGCATATGCTTATTAAATTATAATTTTAAAGAAAAAGAGAAAAAAACTGGAATATGTCTTTGATACTGAGATTGTTGCTATAATTACATGTTACAACTGAGCAGGGGGAAAGGTTGGTTTTTACATTACCAATCCTAATATGGAAGATTGTATACTCTGTTATGACTGCTCTCATCCCCAAAAGCTCAATTAGCCCAACAAACCTTTTACATGTTGCAGGGGTGCCCCTCCCCCCAAATATCGCAAAGACTCCCCCTACAAAAGCAAGAGCCTCCCCCCCAATAAACAAATACCCCTCAAAACACCACCACCATCCCCTAAAAAATTCAATAGCGCAGTCAGCGCCATAACCTAGCCCCCCCCCCCTGCATTTTAGTGTTTTATATTCAATTTGAATTAGCAGATTTTTTCATCAAGACTTTTGGATGCAGCTAAACCTTTCGCATTCGACACGAGACACGACAACAACATAATATACAATCCCCGATTACGGACTATTAATATTTCTTCGTCTGCATTTATGACAGTTAGGATTTTTTTTTTTTTTTTGATATCATGATTTTTTCTAAAGTTATTATTATTATCATTATTTTGATTATAGTTTCTCGGGAAAAATATATTTCATACAAGACGTTCTTACTATTATAGATGGTTTTATATTATAAATCAACAAAATGTACGGTTAATTTTTTTTCTCATGTATGTATTGGCTTTTTCCCCCTCTTCGATTTTTGTTTTAGACACTGTAATATTGAAATACTCGTAAGCATAAAATATGACTTACCTTTAGCCCTCGGCTCATTTTTCCTTTGTGTACTATTTTGTAAAATTTTCGGTGAATTTATTTTTATGAATTCTGGATTTGCTTCTAGAAAATCTAAAATTATTTCGATGTGATTCTTTGCAACGTAAAACGTATTTTTTGAAGTATGAGCCATTAGCGTGCCAATCGTCAAAATTCGCGCCTTATCTTGCACGGATGGAGCAAAACAAAAAGTATCTGCGCCTAAAGACCATTGGTTGGAAGAAATCACGTGCCTCCTCCCCTCCCCCCGCGCCGCCAAAACCGGCGAAAAACTCTTCCTCCCCCATCGCGGCTGGAACTTGGACTCGTCGCCACATCGCAGTAAGAATTTTTTTACCTCAGAATACCACTTTGCGAGATTTCTCGTCACGTGATCGGCTCTGACGTAACGTTTCGAACTCGAAAGTAGAAAATGTTTGGAATGACCTCCCAGTTTTTACGTTTATCTTCTGATGTTCTCTCGCGTAAATGTTTTGGAATTGTAGTTTTAAAAACGCCGTTTTAGTAGAGTTTTGTCAACGTTTGGGGAATGGAGAGGAGTTTCCAAGGTTGTCCCCGTAATGTTTTTTTTTTAAATAAAATCTAATAAATAATAATAATAAAACCCGGAGAAGATTAGACTCTCTTTGGTAATGCAAGGGTAAGGAAGACTCTTCCCAGAGGAAAATCTTAAACTGATGTCTTAAAGACGCAAATTAAAGTCATCTTTAGCAAACTTAGAGCAAGTGGTTTGGGGTTCTCTCCCAGAAAATTTTCTAACTTTAAAACATTTTTTAAACCTCTTTCAAAACGGTATTTCAGACTTCTCTTTTATTGACTTAAAGAGGAACAAAAGGGTTCGTTTATAGTTCGGAGGTTCTCCCAGTATTTTTTTTTTTTTTTTTTTTTGAACTGATGAAATCCTAAGAACTCAGACTTGAACTTCCTTTGGGGACTTCAGAAAAAGATCTCCGGATTTTTTTTTTCTAATATGGAGTCTTAAAAACGCAGTTTTATGCTATCTAGGCGGATTCTCTTCCTGATTTTTTCCCCCTCAAAGTGAAGTCTTTATAACGCAAATTTAGGTATCTTTGAATGTAAATGAAGGAGGGAGTGCGATCGGGGTGTTTTCTCCCGGAAATTTTTCAAAATTGAAGCTTTTAAAACTGAAATTTTAAACAATATTTGGTGACATTAATGTTCGGGTAATCTCACCCGGAATGTTTTAAAATTGAAATCTTAACTTTCAGGCAATCTTTGATGATGAAAAAAGTGCGGAGGCCCTTGATTCCCTGAATCGCCGCCACTGCTCTAAATTACTAACTAATTACTTTATTCCAGAACATTGAACTTCCAAATACTTGATTCCAGAAATATTACTGGCTTTAACCGGGGAAATTTCTGAATTCTTTAAAAAGATTGCAAAATAATTTCAGAAATGTTACTCAATTTTAGCGGAAAACATTCCTGCCTTTTGCAAGATATGTTACTGGCAGAAATTGGGGACATTAGCTGCCCATTCCCAGGAACTTTTTTGAATTGTTTTTAGTGTAGATTTTCGACTTATATTTTGGAATCGTGCTTGAAATTGTTTGGTTTTGGGATTTGTTCATGAAAGTGACATATTTGTTAAACATATTAATATTAAAAAATAATATTTTAACTAAAATGTCATGCTTTGGCTGAACAATATAAAATGGGGATATCTTTTATACACATGCTACAACTAAACTAAGATTTGCGTTGCTAGGAAAAAAGAATGCTCTCACTCTTGCGCAGGCTGTAATCTCTCTAAATGTTGTAAATAGTTTTTTCCTACGTGTGTACTTTATCAAGCCAAGAGACACTAATCCCCCCCCCCCCGCTTTTTTTCTATAAAGTTTGATTTTTAACCATTTTTGAAGTTCCAAATAGAAAGTTATTGAAGGTTCAATTTCAGAATTTACTGTCACATTTTTTTTTATGAATAATAATTGACTATCTATAGTAGTAACTATTGGAGAAAAATGAATAAGTTTTAAGAATCACTAGTTACATTACCTTAAGCTTTCGATACCCAATCTTGGGAATTTTATGAGCCAAATCTTTGATTTTGAGAAAAAATCTCAATCGTAGCCCTGACTATGAACCTAAGTCTTGTAATATGAATTAAAACAATTTCAGAATATGAATATTAATTTTTCTTTGACAACCAGTAATTTTTATGCTCTGCTTTTACTCATATAAGTAAAAGAGTTTTGAAAATTGTTTTGCAACATTGACATATCACAAATTAAAGACGTCCCTCTTGACATGAAAAGATGGGACAGGAACATAATGGGAACTTGGGAAGTTCCCTCTCTGCTCGTTAACGCCTCTATGCTACCTTCAGTGCCACAGTGTTGATTGCGATGGGTGACAAATACAGATCTTATAGCTTTTACTCCTGGATGTCCGACTTTTTAAGTCGGTCCTTAAGTGAGGATCAAAGGAAGTCAGAGTGGAATGGCTTGTCCCTGGATGCAAGGGCGCCCATATGCAAAATTTTAAGGGGGAGGGGCTAAAAAAAATTCCCCATGGTTTAGCAGAATATTTTTCCACACGGAAACCGATTTCAGCACAGATTAGAGATAATGAAATTCGACGTTTTTAATAATTTATTAATTAATGGCTGGAAAAGAAATTTTTATACATTTTTGCAAAGAAAAAAGCACTAAAAGCAAGGAAGTTCTCATTCCTAAAGGGGGGAGGGGCTTAAGCCTCCCTTACCCCCCCTATATGGGTGCCTTTGCCTGGATGTCTTGTATCCACCGGTACCAGGAGCGGATACAGGGGGAGGGCCACACTGTAAACCGTCGACAATGTTACCCATCCATCATTATTGTATAGGATCATATTTTAATAATTGCACACGAGGTGGATTAGTTATAAAATTTTAATAATTTTATAAATTTTAATAAAAATAATTTTATTTTTAATATGCACCTCGCATGCATTTCAAGTCGTGATATGATTCAAATTATATTCAAAAATACAGCTGTGTGCAGGTTAACGGCAGTATCTGGAGAAATCAGTTTTCGAGATATTTGAAGAAATGTGTGTTGGATTCAATGATTACAATAGAGAAATGCTGAAATTAGTTTTTTTTTCGCGCCTTTTTTTCCGCGGAACCCAAGTAAGCGAGCTTGTACAATAAAGAAAACGTAAAATAGAAGACAAGAATGAAAAAAAAAAAAATGCAAAATGCAAACTTTGCAGTTATTGCCGTTTACCTGCACACCGTAGAATAGTTGATTATAATTTGAATTTTAAGTATAATTTGTACAATTCTTTGATGCACTTCCATTGGAAGTAAGTGTAGCAGTACAATTATTTATTAATAGCAAAAATATAACGGCGTTGCCTGGGTCAGTAATTATTGTGAGAAACAATAGCTACTTTCATTCGTTTTTTTTTTTTTTTTGAGCAATCACGATTGCTTATTGTTCTCATTTGACTGTTTTTGGCGTCTTTTGATTTTTCCCACCGCCACCCTCAGCACCATCACCGTCGACCGGCTCCTCACGATGCTGCTCCTACGGCGAAAGCCGTCTCCAGGTTGCATCCATGTCCTACACACACGCGCATACACACAAAACTACACACACACACACACACACACACACACACACACGCACACATACACACATACACCTACACACACAAACACATACACACACGCATACATACAGACACCTACGCATACACACACATACACACAACTACCCACGCATTCATGCCTGCATACAGACACAAACACATATGCCTGCACACACATACACATCCCCCCCACACACACATTCATACACACAACTACCCACGCACTTATGCCAGCACACAGACACATACCTACACACACATACACATACCCCCTACACACAAACACACATACCCCCACACACAAACACACACGCATACATACTTACATTGGTGATTGCGAAAAACATAATTTGAATTCAAAATGTCAAAATTCAAATTATTATTATCATTTTTTATAACTGAAGGAACTTAAAACACACCGCTTTGACGTGATTAAAAATCGAGCTTCTTCGTTGCTCTTAACAGTAAAATAGCAATAAGTATGGGTAACAAAATATTATTCAGTTAGAAGCAAAAGCACGACATTTAAGCATATAAACATTTGAAGAATTTCCAAAATATAAACTAACAAAAACAAAGATCACAAAAAAAAAAAGAAAAAAAAACGTGAGCAATATTTATTTAATTAAATAGTATAAAAAACAACCGTGAGCAATATTCATTTAATTAAATAGAACACAAAAAAATTATTATGATTACTTTTAATATTGCTGTCGTAAGGGCAACGAATTTTTGTAACAATGGATTTTATATTTAAACATTTAATGGGGAAATTACATGAAATTTACCGTTTTCTATCATAACTTTTTGAAACTAACTTTTTTAGAAATAAATTATACCCTATTATTGTTTCCTGGTAATGTAGCTATTTGTGGTGAAAAAATGGTTAAAATCGGTCCAGTAGTTTTGAAGTTTATCCCGGATATACATACAGAAGTAACCATTTATGTATATAGATTATATTCACTTTTCTCTTAACTTGCTTTTTCTCTCTAACTTTTTTTTTATTTTTTTTTGTGTGTGCATGTTATTAACTTTGAAAAAAACTTTTAATTTCTCTAATTGAGTCGCATTACTATTAAATAACTTACTTTCTATTTCTGTATTATTCAGGTAGAAATTTCAAACATTTTACGTAATTCTCTAATTGAGTCGCATTACTATTTAATAACTTACTTTCTATTTCTGTATTATTCAGGTAGAAATTTCAAACATTTTACGTAATTCTCTAATTGAGTCACATTACTATTAAATAACTTACTTTCTATTTCTGTATTATTCAGGTAGAAATTTCAAACATTTTACGTAATTATTCTAATTAATTTGTATTGATGTTTAAACACTAGTTTTTGGTCTGTTGCGATTGCTGTGGTTTCATTGTTTTGAATTCTCAAGATGGCCATATTATTTACTTGTCCTGATTCCTTTGCAGCCCTTGTTGCTTCTTTAGGCGAATCATTCGGGGAAATCAGTTAATACTACGAACTGGGCGAGGCATTGTAAGGCATCTTGTGTTTCGGGGTACGAAAGTGCAAGCCAAGAGTCCTGTTGGCAGTTGTGAGGCATCTAGACTACGTAATAAGCCCTGGTTGGTTGTTTTCAAACTCTGCAGGCCACAGTCCAGTTGAAACACACTGTAAAAAAACGATTCAGAAACGTTCCTGGAAAATAATAGGCAGCTGATGCGCCCAATTTCTTCCAGTAACATTTCTTGGAAAAATAAGGAACGTTTTACGCTAAAAGTCAGTAACCTTTCTGAAATTAACCTTGAAACTTTATGAAGACGTGCGAAATCTCCCCTGTTAAAGCCAGTCATGTCTCTAGAACCTTCTCGCAAAATTAAGTAGGTTTAGTGATTAGAATCTTCCGGATTTACCAAGAAGGCTCCATGGAAATCAGAGCGACCATAGCCAAAGCTATGCAAGAACGAACCAGCCATATCTTTTGCCTGCAGTTACTGCCTTGCAAAGCTGTAGCCATCCATTGACTTTTCTCTTACAAAGTTGTAACTATCCCTTGACATTTTCGCTTTCATTGAAAGCTTAGTCAGTTTGGACAGATCGTAAGCAACCTTAGGCCGATACACTTAATAAACACGCTCATGCAATCATTAAACTGGTTGCTAAAAATATTTTCCACAACAGTGAAAAGTCTGCACGCGTGCAACTTGTAGCGATTCAGGAAACTTTTTTGTGAAGATACTTGTTTTTACGGGGAAATAGGTGAAAACGTGTGAAATCCCGAGACGTTCCACGGAAATAACCAGTAACGTTTCTGATTTTTTTTACAGTGCAGTTGTACAACTATCAAGTACGTGTTTTGGCTCTACGCTCGATTTTTCACCGTTTTCCTTTCTTTTTTCTATGTAATATGACATAGGTAACCTAGAGTGGTATCGTAAGTAGGTTTTCGCACTCCATCATCTTGGCTTTGATTGGGCCAGAAAGTTCTTTTAGGTCCAGTAGTTTCTCTATCTTATTTATCAGGCGTCAGACTCGGAGTTCGTTTGCGTGAAAAATGCACACCAAATTTTACAGTTCATTATTTATTTCCTCCTCCCCCCCCCCAGCATTAGCAAATTCTGAGTAACCCCCATTGGTTTTGAACGCTAAGCAAACAGAGAGCTGCACTTAAGCTTTCTAATAGCATATATATGAAATTAAAAAAATTATACGCAATTAGTAGTTAATTTGTAACACACCCATCATCTAAAAGTTCATCACATGTGGTAAACTATATAATTACTTCAGACAAATATGGCAGAAGCAAAATTTATACTAGTATAACTTCGATTTAACGATACCCGATTTAACGATTTTCTCAATTTAATGATACTTTTCACTGGTTCGGATTTGACTGCATTGAATGTCTATGCTCCTCGATTTAACGATTTCCCCAATTTGATGATACATTTCACTGGCTCGGATTTGAATGCATTGAATGTCTACGCTCCTCGATTTAACGATTTCCCCAACTTAATGATACATTTCACTGGTCCGGATTTGACTGCATTGAATGCCTATGCTCCTCGATTTAACGATTTCCCCAATATAATGATACATTTCACTGGTCCGGATTTGACTGCATTGAATGTCTATGCTCCTCGATTTAACGATTTCCCCAATTTGACGACAGATTTCACTGGTCCGGATTTGACTGCATTGAATGTCTATGCTCCTCGATTTAACGATGTCCTTTATTCAACGATGACTTTTTCCAGTACCGTGACAATAGTTAAATCGGGGTTACGCTGTATTTGACGAAAATTATTGAAAACGTTAGAAACAGAAAATTGCCAAAACTTCTAGGCATTTGTGGCAAAGGAAGACATAATACCACACACCTCACATTTTTAATGGGAATTTAGTACCATCAATGACATTTTTTCCGAAGTTCCCATAGTCGAAAATTGAAAAGTACTATTTTTCATAATTTTATAATACTCATCGAAAAACAGCATTTGGTCGAAACTTCAACCCAATTACGACAAATCGAGAAATTGTCCAAAAGAATTCAATTTTTTTGTATGAACTTTGCTTTTCCAATGGCATCTTAAACGCGCTACCCATCATCGGGGAAAAAAAGTGTCTTTTGGCCCATCCTATTGTACACCCACAATGGGTGTGCATAAATCATGAACTAACAAAGTAATTTGTGGCAGCATGGGACAAGTAATCTGCAGCGTTCAAGTATCTACTAAAACTGTCCCCAAAGCTTTCTGAAGCTTAAGTTAAAGCTTGGTGGACAACAATGATTATTGAGTGTCCAAAGCTTCTCAGAGTAAAAGGGAATGAGACGTGGATCAGTTTGTTTAAACACTGTAAAAAAATTCAGAAACATTACTGGGTGTTTCTGTGTTACGTTTCGAGATCAGACCCCGAAGTGGTTTTTTGGGGGGAAAAAGTAGGAAATAAGGAATTAAAAATTAAAAAAGTAGGAAAATTAGGAAAAAAAATCACTTAAAAAAGTAGGAAAAAATAGGAAGAGATAAGAATAAACAGATTTTGTGTAAACTTTATTTCTAATGTAAAATAAACTAACAGTATTTTTGATTTAAAACTGTCCCAAAAATAAACTAACAGTACTTTTGAATTATTAAAGGGATTTAATGAAAGACCGAGTCAAATAACAAAACGAAAGAAACAAACTGACAATTTTCAATATGAAAAATAAACTAGTGGAAACAAAGGTATTAAATACAAAAATATGAAAATAAAATCCAAACAAAAAAACACCTTTCAACAATACAGTAATAAAAATTTCAAGAAGAAAAGAATAAAATGCAATATAGCGATCGCAATAATAATAATAATAATGATAAATAAAAATAATAATAATAATAATAAAACTCATATTTTGGTGCAATAAAACCATTTTTGTTAAAGATTTGTTTTGTCAAAACCGAATACATTCCTTCGAGAGCATCCATTTATCATTTGAAAATAC